>NW_009649175.1:389020-414502 GCF_000708025.1 Charadrius vociferus | reverse complement strand
CCTCGGAGGAGGAGCCAGGGCAGGAGAAACGAAAAGGAAGAGAAAGCGGAGAGGACCGGAACACGGGGACGGCGTTGCGTCCCCCGGCAGCGGCCCGGGGCGGGGGTCTGCCCGGGGAGGCACCCGGGCGCTGCCGGGCCATGGCGCGACACCCCGGGGACAGGGAGGTCCCTCCGTCGCCGCTTTGCCTCCCCAGGCGCCACCGGGGAGGGGCAGGGGAAGCGACCGCGCCAGGGAAGGAGGCGGTGGTGCCGCACATGGCGCAGCTGCCCCGAGGCTGAGCGTCCTCCCGCCCTGTCCCGCTGAGCGCCTCAATCCCACAGGGGACCTTTCGGCCAAAGCAAGAGAGCGCACTGCCCTCTCACAAAGCGCTCCTGAAACACGCCGGCAAATTGCGCCATAATCCCAGCAAGATGCTCAGGAGGTTGTACGAGATAGAACAGACTCATCTAGTCAAAAAGCCATCCCACTGGTCAGATTAAAAAAAACCAATCATGCAGTTCAGTTTTCCAGGACACCCAAGAAAAACATTTACACTGTCACACCCTTCCCACATCTTGATGTTGTTGAAATTTCACAGCTTTTAACATTTTCTGACCATCTTTGTCCCAAGCATTGTGCCACTCTACAAGACATTTTCTTGCAATTGCACATTTGCTCAAATAAAACTCCAAAAATCAGAACATGGGAGCAAGAATGAAGAACAAGAGACCAACCAACTGGAGATTATGTTTCATTCTTCCAAAACTGGATTAAAAAAAAAATCAGAGATTTTTCCATTATTTGCTCTTTCCTGAACTCAACACACACCTCTTACCATAATACTAAATGTCGGTCTCCTCTGGGCCAAGAAAAGCACCTTCTGTATTGGACTGCTAAAACAGCATCCAGTATCCTCTGTCACATAAACACAAGTAGTTTTTAATATCAATAGGAGAGATGGTGTTGTTCTTACCTCTTAGAATCAAGACCCTAAACCTATACTTGAGCACTTCCCCGTTGTATTAAGCTGTTTTTAACAACTGTGGCCCATGACAATGAGCTGAGGTTCTAACAGGACAGAACTGTGTATTAATCTGTCATCAGATGTCGCCACAGCTCACTTCCCTTAAAGGTTCACTGTGTTTTTCCTGCTGCATGTCACTCCAACAATCACTGCTTTTTGCTTCCACAGAACTATGGAAGCAAAGGACAGCTACAAGAAGCTCCTCTCTCTAGAGAAAAACTCTTGTTCATCTGCTCACTCTGTTCATCCGAACTCACTCTTCGGCCAAGGTTTTCTGAGTAATTCTTCAATCCCGTATCAACACTGCCCAGGGCCCAGGTAAGAAGAGGAAAAACGCCTCTAGTTAGCATGTGAATGGCATGCTATGGTGCAGATCCCAGCCAGGAAACATTCTGTGACAGCAAGGATTTGAAACAATAAGCTTCCATCCATCTGATAAATATCTACCTGTCTCCCTCCAAGCCCTCTGCTTTACCTCATCTAATTAAATGAAAGCTGATCCTCACTGGTATTCACAGTAGGAGACACACTAAGGCGTTAATCAGCTCAAGCTATTAGCTACATAATGTCTCTAAGAAAATTATAGGAAGAAAAGGTCTATGCTAAAGAAACAATAGTTTTGTCTTTCCCTGTGGAAAAACTTACGGGACAATTGACTTAAAACAGATTTATTTCCCCCCCCCCCCTTTATGAAGCTTGAGCAAAGCAAAAACATACAGGACTATACTCTTCTGAATTCAATCAAAAACTATGCACACTTCTATGACGATATCAATATGTACCGCTGCAACAGGGAGAGATTCCCTGCTTGCACAACACGATGATGATGACCTACTTCATATCTCTGTCCTCTTCTCAGAAACAGGGGAATCTGCCTTACGCACAGAGCCGTCAGGTGGAAGACGGTGCACGCTCTCACATGAACACGATGTTAGTACTGTGGAATCAGAACTCCACAGCAGCAGGCTGCGCAGTGAGGGCATGTGCAGCAGTTTCTTGTTCTATATTACACTTTCAAAGCCCATTCAACCACATTTGGTCTCTTTTTACCAACGCAAAGACTTATTCTGCTCTAAAATCGAGATGATGTCCATATTCCTAGTGTGCTTCCAGGGATGCAAGAAACAGAATAATTGAATATGATTGGTCAGCAAAAAAGAGACTCCATTTTCCAATAAAAAGGAACAATGCAGCTCTTATTTTTCTTGAAACTTTCATTGGCATATTTCTTGCCATGTCTGAACACAGTTTCTCTTTTTCCTCATAACTGTCAAGCTTCCTTTCCCTCCCACAGAAGCATTCAACAGAATTTAAGCATATCAGGAAGGACTAGGAAACTTTGTTAGTGTCTCCTACTAGTATCAGCTGCCTTTGGAGCCCTGCTTATCAGTTTGAAATTCTTTGTGATTCTCCACTGCAAAAAACAAGTCCTTTAGAGCTGTTTCATCAAAAGCAATATTCATAGCATATCAGTATAATGAAAGAAAGCAAATTTAATAAGGGGATTACCCATTTCATACCTAAAAGTATGAACAGTAACAAAAAACATTTATCTTTGAGCATCAAAACTGAATTGACATTGCCTTTTAACATAAATACTCCATAGACACTTACCAGTTCTTTTTTAAAGATAAAACATGTTTGAAATAAGCTTCAGCAGGAAAAGAAGATACAGAAGACAGATTTACAGACAAATTCCTTAGGAGCTATGACAGCCTAAGCTGTTAGCATCTGGACTGTCTGGATCATATCTGATTTGGGTCACTACTGAAAATAATTTAGGGATTCCAGCCTTGTCCCCCACAGGCATGTGGCCAAACCACTCTCAAACTGGCAGTGTGCTCAGGAATGCAAAGAAACTGGGATGCTAAAGGTCACACTCAAGCATCTCCTACACAAGCCTACAATTTTTAACTCCTTGCCTTCAGAAACGGCACTGAGGCAGGCACTCACCTGGCTGTTTGGAAGAATACCACATATACTTTAAATTATCTAACATGGAGTTGTACAATATACTTAATCTTTCAAAGGAGATACGGCAGTTATAGGAAGTTATGAAATATTTCTTACTTCAATGCTGCAATGGATATTTGACCTATGAGTCCGATATACATACTGCAATTCCATAATAATTTCTAAACTCCTTGGAATCCAGGAAGAAAAGGCAAAAATCCCTCAGGATCAGCAAGTGCCATTACAGACCTAGGCATTACCTATGAAAAAAAGGTCTTACTATATATTCACAAAAAAAACAGGTAGATTTTTATTAACTAGGTATAAAATCCATCTCAGCTTCCTTGTAAAGTATAGAAGGCATAGACGTAGTAAGTGAAATGCCAAAAGTAGCACAGATTGAGCAGCTAGTGAGAAGATACACCCTGCAACTACTGCACAAGCTGTACCCTTAGCTAGAACTATTAGGACAAAAAAAATGCTCAGCACTGAATCTTTTTTTAAATTTTATGAAATGTAATTTTAGTCTTGCCTATTTTGATTTCTGTATTTAATTCCATAAACTGCATAATGTGCTTAATTTGCTGCTTTGCAATGCAAGGTGGGGAAAATGAGAAAATGCATTGCACCAGGCAGAGCCACAGCTCCATCAGTCACCGCAGATGCGTGCTTTCTGCTCTCAGGAGCACAGGTGGACAGTAGGTTGGAGATTAATCCTTATCATGCCTTGGCAGTGATGAAGGCCAACAGCATAGAGCAGCAGAAGTCAAGGGACAGTCATTCCCTTTTACTCTGTGCATGTTAGACCACATCTGGAATACCGTGTCCAGCTTTCTTAGGATCAACAAAGATGTTGATAGACTTGAGTGTGTCCAGTGAAGGGCAGCACATGGCCTGTGAGGATGGGCTAAGGGTATTGGGCTTGTTTAGCCTGGAGAAGACTTAGGAAGGGACCTAACAACGGTCTTCCAACATCCAAGAAGAGGTTACTGAGAAGATAGAACCAGTTCTATCTGGTTCTATCTGGAGAAATAACAACCATAAATTGAAATAGGGAAGGTTCTCGTTGGATATAAGGATAACATTTATCACTAGGGGGATAATTAAGCATTGGAACAGGCTGCCCAGAGATGCTGTGGAATCTCTGCCCTTGGAAATTTTTAAGACGCAAGTGGACAAAGCCCTGAGTAACCTGGTCTGAATTCAGTGTTGGCTCTGCTTTAGGCAGGAGGTTGGACTACATGACTTGCCTCTGAATGATTTGATGCCTACCAAACATCTTTTTATCCAAAATACATAATACAATCACTTGATTAACTATCCCTTCTACCTATGATTTGACAAGTACTTAAGTGTCAGCCATACAAAAAGATGGAAGAGACGCCAGCAGTTCCAAATGCATCATCATATTGACTTCAGCCAAAATAACAGTTACTTGAATGACAGAAACTTTAGTTCCACAATTTGTTAAAAATGCACTGGCAGTAGAGGACAAATTAAACATTCCCCTCTTGGAATGAAAACAAAGGAACTTTGCATCAAATGTGGCAGAAGCAAAATTGCCCCAAGTTTCTTACCTCCCACTCGCTTGCAAGCTTCACAGGCACCTCTATGCCCCTCTTCTCCAGCTGTTCCAACTTGTAATCCTCATATTTTTTGTATCCTGCATATCCCCCACCTGTAGCTAACAGAACATGGAAGGGGCGCAGGCGGAAGACTTGCCCTACCGGAGCAGTATGAAGCTTCTTCCTGTCTGTAACAGGAAAAAAAAACCAAAACAGACTTCAGGAAAGACAGCAACCACACAGTAAAGAAAAAGCTATGATGGGCAGTGAGGGATGTCAGCTTAGATGATGAAAATGCAATCAGAAATTTGTGACACAGAAGGTATCTATAGATGCTCCTAAGTACTCCAGTTATTGCAGCTTACCGTGTTACTGAAACCTGGCTGGCGAACACTAACTGGTCATCTGTGTTTTTATCCTCATCCCCTCCCCTGCTCCCCAACGCTCTTTCCCCAAAAATATGTAAGATGAGCTGCCTGAAACCACTATGGGACTGAGGTTCTTGTGATTTTGCCTGTGGATTTCTATTATGCTTTCCAAATATGAGATCTTCTATGTTGCTACCATACAGAATCATTGGTTGTTGGGAACAATCTGTAGTACTGTGGAGCTTAATGTTTCTCAGTTATTAAAGCTTTAATTATAGTTAGGGAATTCCCAAATTGTCCAGCTAACTGGAAGAGGGAAGGAAATGACGACCTGCTTTAGCGTAGGTTTGGTAAACAGGATACTAGGCCCATTTCTGCTATAATACAGGTCGCCACATTGAAGGAAAAAAAAAAAAAAAGACATCTAGTATTACCTCTATTTCTACCTGAGAACTACCAAGCTCCTCCTGCATAACACAAGCCTTGTATGTCATCTGAGATACACACATCCCCCAGGTTGTCACTAAGCAGCGGGACAGCCACACAGGGCAATCACAGTGGTAGGAAGTATTTCCCTTGTCAAATCTTCAGAGAAAACGAAGATGTTCAGGCTTAACAGACTAAGTATTAGACAGTGCTTCTACCATCTGTATCACAGTCAGTCTGAAGGCTCTTAGCAATAAGCATAAGTCACTACCGGACAGAGAAAATGCCCAAAGGAATTAATTCTCGGATACTGATTGGTGTCATTTCCACAACAATGATTAACGTGGATGAGCCAGAATCAAAAACAATGGAGTATATCTTGTTCCATCGATGACAGGCTTAAGGTTTGACTATGAAAGGATGCATTAACAACCAAAAGAATTCAGTAAGCACCAAATCTATTTCTAGGCACACATAGAGACAAAGCGTAATTGCTTAGCAATCTGGGAAGCTTCAGTTCTGAGTAGTAGAGTTGATTAGAGGCATTGAGCTATTCTTCATCAATGACGGTGCAAAAAGATGCTCAAGAAAAGTAATTCTTGCTCACATTTTGTTTTACCAAAATAGTATTTTTGCCCATTTCTTTCCTACATATGTGACTTAAAACATTGTTTGAACCGTGTCCTAAAATTCGTAATATGAGAACAGCCTTATTCTTACTGAAAAAAATAATCTTATTTGGGGGGGGGGGGATAAAAAAATAAACAAACAAACAAGGCAGCAACTACAGTTACTAAGTTTCTACCCTAACCACAGTTAGGGTAAAAATATTCTACCCTAAAGAGCAATGCTCAGTAAAGGACAGGGATCATTTAGAACAGCCAAAGAAAGCTTTATAAAGAAAGACTTCTATTTATTTTGAATTTACAAAGACTCTACAACCTTTCAACTTTGCATCACTATTTCAACAGAAATGTCTGTACAGATACCAAACAATACTCTTTAGCCCTAAAGCCTTTAACTCCCTTCCCACCGCATCTTTGGTTCTAAGTTAGCAAAGCTGCTCAGCTATTTCACCAGAGCTTTGCAAATTCCCAGACCAAAACCCCGCAGCATGAACAGCTCTTTCTGGTTTGTGTCCAGGCAGAGGCTGTTTCCACTTCAAGAGCCTCTATTGATGACACTGATGTGAACGTTCCTTTTCCTGTGCTAGAGACAAACCATTTGAAGTTCCTCAAGCCACAGCAAACAATTTAATTTGTTGATAAAGTACGTGAAGAGTTGACTTTTTCCCATCTCTAGGATTAATTCAACAGCACTTCTGTAACTGGTATCCAAAACATGATCACTGGCAAAGGCATCGAACACATATTGTTCCCCTCCCCCCCCCCACCCCCCCGACAAAATAAAATTCCACACCTTTCAGATACGAATGAAACTCACACGAGTTTACGAATTCCAAGACAAAAAGATTAGTTACTGATTCTGGCAACAATACCATGCTCAGACAGTTGGTGCTGTTCAGACTTAAGCTGAACATCATGTTCTCTAATGATACTAACAGTTCGGCAGCTCTCTGGCAAGCAGAATGAGCATGTGAGGAAAGCTCATGTCTTGGCACATGAGCCAGCAGAGCTAAGTCCAGTACAAGAGTAAAAAGGTGTAGGACTTTTAACATACTAGTAACATATTTTTAGATGCTTTGAACCCCATACCTGAACTCCTTACAGATAAGGCTAAGCTGTTTCAGATTTCTCTTAAACATTGAGTATATTTAGCAAACAAGAATAAAAAGAAAATAACAATTTCCTTCTCTGGAACAGATGAAAAAGACTCATTCTCTCAGAAACATTAAAAGACGCAGGATGAGAAAGCAAACTGCATAATCAAAGGCATGCTCTAGTCTACGCAATCAGATGCAATGATATAAACATTGCTTTGTTACTCTCACCAAATTAAGAATTTCTTCTAGGAAAGGATACAAAGACTTAGGGTGGGCCGTTATAGGGGGCAGCGATAAAACTAAAGAAGAGCTATGGTCTCTTCCTAACGACATCATTTACAAGTCATCTAGGTTTAAATCCAAATCAGAATCTGAAATATCAACGGATTGGAAAATGGCTGGTTAAAAGGTTACTTTGTTCAAAACTCAAAGCTAAGTTCAAATGACCCTTTCTTTCATGGGATCAACAATTTTGCATTATGCATCTCAGCTTCCTAGGGTTTTTCTTTCTGTAAGGACTAACTTTCATTTCTAGACAACAAAGAGCTGCTGTTTCTATTAATCTGTGTAAGCATATTTTTCAACAACGAAATATCCATATATGACATGCCAGACAAACGATTTGGACAGGCAAGTTAACTCAAAGAAATGGTTATAGAAAACAGGATCAACACCTCAGCTGGGAAGGAAACAAAAACTGAAAACTGTATGCAGTTGTTATACTAATATATGACAACACATATGCTACAAGTTTACAAACAAATATTTATTAAAAACAAATAATAATATTTGATTTTCACAGCATTACCCAGCTACAGTAACTCCAAGTGCAAGCATCATTTTGATCAGGTCTTAAATGTTTCATGTAAACCTACTTTGATTTCCTGATTTATTAAAATTACAAGTACAGATTGAAATACAACAGGATACTTGTACCTTTTCTTTCTTACAGGCCTGTTAAATTGCTGAAGTCTGAATTCCTCAGACTTCTCACGGTGAATAGCTGATAAGAGCTGCACTACAAAGCAGGCAATAGAGTTGAACAGTTTTCAACAAATTCCCACCTGGTATGTGCTGTTACTTTCTTATTATCCATTATATTAAGCTTGATGTTGCCCTTCTGAGTAACTCACTTCCCGTCTAACATTATTTCACTGGCTTTCATGTTGACAATGCATATCATTTTACCTGTCAGGCTCATTATTCATGACTATGCTACTACAACAATCTCTCTGCCAACATCCATGCAGACTCTTTCACATCACCTTCATGACACTGTCCAGCAAAAGGAGGATACAAACATGCCTGGACTGATACTCGGCTGGGCTGTGCTGCTAGAAACACTCTAGAGCAACAGAGCACTTAAAAAACATCACAGGACATGCAAAACCATTAAACTGATGTAAAAAAGTTTCAAATTTCAAAACGAAGGAGAATGATACAATGTAGGTGTGGGAGGTACAGAAACTATTGGCTCAGCAAGTTCATTAAAGCAGAGTTTTTAATATAAAAACACTGTCCTTACATGAATCTTTTTGCTAAATTATATTGTGTTTTTTAAAAAAAGTAATTTTTCAACTGTAGACTCCTCAGAAGACTAAGTAAATTGCAGAAGATGATGAAGAAAAATAAACCTATGGTTACCGGGCTTTAATCTGCTATAGAGAGATCATCTTCACTAGAAAAAAATTGTTTGGAAAAGTTTAAAAGCTACAAGTAAAGAGATTCCACTATATATGCTCTTCCCCAGAATCATTCTTCCTCTAGCACCTCTTATTAGTATCACAGTCTATTTGATTAAATTTGCTTTGCAAAATATTCTGTTTTGTTCCATTGTTGAAAGTAGGGAGTACTGGGAAACGTGAAATCCCCCATTTTGCATACAGCTGACCTGACAAAGCCGAGAAAGTGACGCTGTTGTTAAATGAGTAGCTCCTAGTTTACAGCATGTTAAGTTGTACAAAAATGTTCCCAGGGGAAAAATTTGATTCGTTAGTGTGCCGAGATGGATGTGATACAAAAAAGGTGCATTTGTATTGTATTTAGATACAATAAGGCACATACGAAGGACGCAGAGCTGCCCAACTACTGTAACATTTGAACATATTAATTAAATAGCAAACTTGTCAAAAAACATATATTGCCAAGGAAGATGGAAACAGATCCCAATATAAATTTCCCTCAGTGGGGTAGAGAGGGGAGCAAGAGAGAAAATGGAAACATAGCAGCCATTCACTTTATTATCCCATCTCCTTTGCTGCTGGCCCTGTTACACAGCTTTCTTCAGAAGTGAGAATACCAGTGAAAAGGATGATTGTCAAAGTATCAAAGCTTAAAAAAAGGCAAATACCCTCAAAAGAGGTACAGTAAAAGAGACTGTTAGATCAGCAGATGTCAGAATGACAAAGAAACCTGTTACTTTCCGACAAACACGCAGAGGTATAACACAGCAGCATGGGCACGCTCTGCTTGCCTGTGTGGTGAGGGACGCACAGCAAATAAACAATTGCATGGCCTACTAACTAATAAGCCTCAAGGGGGGTATTGCTGATTTGGGGGCTGATGTTCCCCCAGATGGGATCAGCTCTGCCTTTCCAGCTTTAGCCAATACTGCTCTGGATACTACAGCACCTATACTGCTGTCCAGTCACGCGTCTCTGCAAGGCTCCTCTTACCTATGAAATCATTGTGGAACAGATGGCACTTCCAAAAGAACACAGAAGCTTCAACCTTGGCCAGGGAAGCTATTTGTCTAAAATGTTCCTCTTGTTAAAGAAAATTATTTCTAGGTGTGACTTTTTTATTACTACATTTGCTATCCAAGTATTCCAAAACAGCTGAGAAACAATGAATAACACCTCATAGGGAATCTTATGAAATAGGTAAATACACTTCTTTTACTCTCTGGAAACCAAAAGGAGTAAAGCATAATTTGCAAGCTTGTGTCTATGGAAATGCCATGAATTGAATAGGTCTCTGATGCTGGACTCCCACTTCTGCTTTAATCTGAAGAATTTCATATTCACCAAGATGCGACCATAATTTGCCTAACTTTGAGTAACTCTGAGTTTAAAAACACTGGGTAGATCCAAGCCTTCACTTACCACTGAAAAATGTCCGGGAAGGTGGCTGCTTCCATAAGATGCCAGTTCTAAAACACAGGTTCTCGTGTATAAGGAATTTATAGCTAGTCAGCAAACTGCAAATACAACAAACAAGAAACAGTTGCTTAAGAACAAATGTTTAATAATGCAAATGTAACCAATTCAATGTAGTGATAATCTTATATTCAGACAGTGACTAACATAGAGGGGAAAAGTCTCCTCAAAGTAACATAAAATTCCCACTAAGCCTATTCCCTTCTGGCCTATTCCTTCCCTAAAAACAAAAATCCCCGAATATCCAACTGCTCCTGCAGATATTTATCTAATGTTGTGGCTATTTAATCTTTTATTTTTCTTACAAAATATTTACATATGTTCCTCTTAAGCTTAGTTCTACTGTAACAGTGATACAATACTGAGTATTGTAAGTGCTGATTTGGCAATAGCCCTTTTTGGGCAACTGGTTATGTTGTCATTATGTATCATATCTTGGCCTGGTTGGAGCCCTAAAATTCTGGTGTTTGTGAATAAAACCTGAGTCTTTTTTAAAAAGCAAGCTAATATCCTACTATAATCTAATTTAATCTTGTTTTATGCACTGCACTGGCTTACATGTTTAGTAATCTATTTGGTGGGGTTTTTTCCCTTTTTTTTTTTTTAAATAAGCAATTCTAGAACTAATGAGAATTACTACTCTCTAAATCTGCTTCCAGTTTAACAAAGACCAATTCTATCCAACAGCATGCAAACAATTTCTTTAAGGTCAGTAAATTACCTGTATTTTGCTGAGGAAAACAAAAATGTTTAAAACAAGATTGCTCGACTTACAAGGAAAGCACATAACACAGGCAGCATAATCTTCTGTAACAACATGGCTAACGTATCTACTTCCATCCAAAGGTAATGTTTATAATGGGCAAAGCTGAACTCGGCTATGCTGATTAAAACAAACTGCTTGCATATGTAGTGGTGAATTTTGTAATGATCATTTAGCACTTGGGATTATTACATCTCCACCAGGCTGCTACACGGGTGTGTCATTTAGGAACTTCCTACAACAGTGAATATCTTAAGAGACGCTTACGAATGGGTTCATGGATCTCCTTCCTTGCCATGCTGGTGGGAAGGAGTACATAGAAAAGTTATGGATTCTACGAAGAAGTAATATTGTTTATTAGGCCAACTGGTATAGATGGAAAAGCGTAAAGGCTGCCAGGCACAGAAGCTCTTCTTTAGAATTTATCTTACCACTTTGTACATCAATGAACTGTAACACGAGTGGTTCTGAAAACACATAAAATAGACTTATAACTGGCCAATGCAGGGAAAAGGTTCAACCAAGATTTTTCATATGTTTAATATATGAAATATTTCATTTAATGTTTTAATAAATTTGAAAAGGATCCATCCAACTGTACAAGAACTATTCCTGTTCAAAGCCTGCAAATAAGCATGTTTAGACAAGTACTTGAAGATGGCATGGCAACACCTCATCCTGCTGTTAGACCCATCACAGGCCCAAGGCAGGGCAGGAGAGGGGCACTGCTCTCACACCAACACGCTCAGTCTCTTGGGAAGAACCAGGTCTGGCAGGTCTTTGTGCAACCCACTCATTCCCGGGATGTCCTCATTCGGCTCTCTGACCTTTCATCTGCTCTTGATCAGATACACGCTGAGTACAGCATTACTTCATTAGCTTACAAGCTATTGCATCATTTAGGGCGATTCAATCCCAGGAAATGATGATTAGTAATTTTAAGAATTAATTTCAGGTATCTTCTGAGTTACAAACAGACATTATCTCTTTATTCAGAAGAAGAGTCTACAAATAGCAGATTTCTTGTCCAGAAGTCACACAGCGATACCAGTAGACACTTGCTAACAATATTTTAATGTTAGCAAAGGACAAATCACTATAGTTTTCACTTATCCCCCATAACACGGTCAGTAATACTTCACGCTGCCCTTCAGCTTCATGGTCTCTATTAAAACCACTGTATTAACTCAAGTGAGGCAGGACAATTCTTCCCCAAAACACAGATTCTTGTAACCAGCTGCTAAACATGCCATGCTGCTGCATCACCTCCAGGATATTATTTGCTTAGCAAGACAGAAAAAGCGTCCCACGCTGCTGCAGAACCTGTATGTTTTACATAGCAACATGATGTAATTTTATCATGAACAATGAGGTCAGATGATCCGCTTAGGTCATACACCAGACCTACACTAATTTGCGGTATTACGAGGCCTGCTTTACAACACGTTAAAACACCTGGGGTAAAAGGAGTATTTGCCCATCAGTAAGCTGGGAGCCTGTGGGCTGCATCTACGGGATTCAAAAAATGAAGAACTAATGTAGCTAGCACTAGACTTAGGTTTACCAGAAAAGTTTTTGAACCCTAAAAAGTTAGAGAAAAAACAAATAAATTAAAACTTAGCCACAGCCTAAAGCACTAGTATTCTCAGGACAATATATTAAGTCTTGATACATAACAATCTTAAAAAAAAAAAAAAAGCATATCCAGAACAAAACTAGCTGTGTTGGCTCCACCGGAGCATCCAGGAGGTGTTGACGTTGCCAGGGCAGGGCAGACGGGACCTGGTTCTTCAGCAGACAGACCACCACAGAGTGAGGATGCAACAATTAATTGCAAAACCTGAGCTCTCACCAAAATTGTTTTTGGTGTCCAACATGGGAAAACCAGTCTCCTCCTTACTCTGAAGCCTCTCTGAAACCAGGTAAAGATGCCGAGACTGAATAGTTTACTGTCAGCCTCACCCGCCCCGCTCCTGCCAGCCTGACCTTGATGGGTACAAGCGTTAGATAAGATCAGTGGGAGGTGTTCAGAAGTGGTGTTTGTCCTGTCCCAAGTAAGGTAATATAATGGGTCAGGTCATGGCCCACTTCTCCTCTTCTGATACTGCAATTAGTAGGGTTACCTTGTATTTTCCTCTCGCATACCTGTTTCTCATGAGAAATGTATCCTCTGCTTTCTTCCTGCATTTTGTATGGAAGTTTCTTTCATGCCTTGGCATTTGTCTGACACACATGGGCTGATTCTTGCTGAAGGGTATGTACTCTTTCCTATTTACAGGTCTCCTCTGAGATAAACAATGCCAACAGAACTCTAGTTTGTGACTATATTCAAGTTTGGGTAAAACCAATTTCTCAAATTAATTCCAAGAGTGAAGTCCAGATGCTTTTTGGTAAGGTTTGGGTTTTTCTCTTGCAGCAGCTGCGGAGTGGATTTTTTGAACGGTTGTATTAAGTTTCATAGCAGGGAAAACCATTTTATTGCCAAGTGGTTGTTACCATGATCTCTACTGAGAGAAGGATATTGGAGGGGAGAGTGAGTCCAAATTTACTGTTTATTTCAGTGTCTGGTGTCTTTCAATGCATAATGTTTTCATTATTCTGAGTAAATGCTGCTGCTTTAAGTAGCAGGAGAAAAGCAACATAAACACCTCAAACCACAATGTATTCTGAACTGGGGCTTTTTAGCTTTTAAAAACAACAGACAGTCATCATGGAATAGCTTTGTATTTGAATGTCTATTGGACTGACAAGCCTAAGTTAAGAGGAGAGTATCTCCTAGCTTACATGGAAGTAACAGGTTATGTGAATGTGCAAAGCGTGGTTTAGGCATGACACCCTCCAAATTCTCTCCTGCCTAGGGCCGGCGCGGGCAGGCGGTGTGGGGGCCGGTGTGTGCAGGGGCCGTTACCTGAAGGGAATACGGTGTGTAGGGATGGGACCATTCCTCCAGGGAGATACGGAATGGGGACACCGGTACGAGGCTGTTCCCCAAAGGGGGATGTGGTGTGTGGTGAGGGCTGTTCTCTGGGGGCTGTGGTGTGAGGACGGGGCTGTCCCTGAGGGGACATGATGTGGGGACAGAGCCGTCCCTGACGTGATGTGGTGTGGGGACAGGGCTGTCTCTGAGGGGACATGGTGTGGGGACAGGGCCATCCCTGAGGTGACGTCGTGTGGGGACAGGGCTGTCCCTGAAGGGACATGGTGTGGGGACGGAGCCATTTCCCAGAGGATGTAATGTGAGGATAGGGTTGTCCCTGAGAATATGGGGACAAGGCTGCTCCACAAAGAGGGTATGGTATCAGGTCAAAGCTGTTCCTCAAAGGGAGATATGGTTTGAGCAGAGGACTGCTTCTTGGGGAGTTGAGGATGAAGTAGTTGGGGTTCAGCTGCTTCTCAGTGTTGCTGTTGACCACAGATATGGGAACACCAGCGATATCGGCAGGGATTGTACCGGTGGGGACATGACATGGGACGAACATAATGCTGTTCCTGCAAGTGAGATGTTGGGCAGGGTAGTGCAGTAACATCAATTCCTACTCTGGTGTCCCATGCCTGGATCCTAGCAGCACAAAGGGGATTTTGTAGAGATTATTTGGTTTCCACCCTCTTAGATGCATCCCTACATAGATGCATAGTTGCCACATTACTGGGAAGTAACTAATTACCGTTTTCTGATGGTGGTAGAGGGGTAGTTTCATAGGGTGAATCAGTAGGAAAAGAATTCCAGAGTCCTGCTGTTGTGTTTATGCATCCTCAGTGCTTTAGGACATAGTCCTCTCAGCTGACGTGATTGCTTTACATTTGTGATTAATGTTTGTTTGTTTTCCTGACCAGGCCTAAACAAAGTCTACAACATGTTTATGTCGTTCTGCTTTGTTCAGGTCACCACAGACAGCAGCATAGTGTCTGTATAGTATCTTAGACAAATATAGGGAAAGCCTTCTATTTTTAAATATGAAAAATTTGGGCAGAGATCCAGATGCAGCCCTCATGTAATAGTAATAATATTATCTGACTGAGTTGTTGGGATGTACATATATCCTGAGCTAATATAATGGTAGGATTGGCAGGAAGTAAAACCTCAAAGAAGGTGGGATTTGATCCTATTAGGTGATTTGCTACAAGCATTGCAAAAGCCATTAGCTCTGATGTCTAACTGCACCCTGCTGGTGGGCCTGACTGACAAGTTTCCCCAGAAGTGATTCAGGAGTGATTCAGAGATTAAGGTGTAGTTAACTGAAAGACACTTGTTTATAGTGTATATTAACTGACATTGGCTGAACTGGTTAATGATCTGTCCTGATCTAATCTTTCTCCCTGGAATTAAAAGTAAATATGCGATCCTTTAACTATTTTAAAATTACTTTTGTCATGTGTTTTGTTCTTACATTTGGTGGGTTTTTTTAACTTTGATAATATATTGTATCAAAAGATTATATAGACTGCACTCATGGAGGAATAAAACGTATTTCCCAAAGGGTACTGAGCTGTGCTAGGCCTGTGCAGGTGAGCCAAGTCCAAGGGTGGGATGACACCACAGTTTTTCTCTTAGCAAATGAGAGAATGGAGATCTTAGGGCTTGAGAACGTTTTTCCAGGGAGTGCAGGAAGGAGTTAGGAATGTAACTCCTTCTGTGGTTGGATTAGTGGGAGGCATAACACCTCAACAAATGTTGCAGACCTAGTGAGGGAACTTATGAAATGCAGAGATAAGCAATGGAATCCATGTATGTGAATGCAAAAGAAGCAAGTGGGGAATAAGGACTGTGAACCACTAGAGAAAAGTACATAAGGCAACAAAAGAAATCTGGGAAAAGTATTGGCAAAAATACATGAAGCTCAGAAAGTACTAAGAAAATCCATAAGATGAAGAAGGAAAACAAAACTAGGAAAAATACTTTCTTTCTCCAGGACTATAGGAATAGTCACTTATTTCCTGAACAGGAAAGATGAAACCATATTAGCAATATTTTATGCATCAGTTTAGTATGCACACTTCTGCTTATATACATATATATATATGTATTTTTTTTCCCCTGATGTAGAATTAATGATGTTAATCATGGCTGCTATAGAGTAATTAAGAGCTAATACTCCAGGCTAAGTGTTAGAAAACAGGGAAATAAACCAGCTTGGATGAGACTGCTGTGCTAGAATGGAATGAAGACAGTCAAGAAAGTCAACAGTGTCACAGTTCTGCTCTGAATTCTCAGGGAGGCATAGGGTTACTTTCTGTTTAAAATTACTCAGTAGATAAACCATTATCAGGTGAAAAAATAAGGGAAGAAGGACCCTTCAATATTCTGTAGAGAGATATGTTCAGTAGTTTGGACAATTAACTTAGCTTTAGATATCATCTTTGTAAGACAGATGTAAGTCTTGCCTCTCTCCCAAAGGCATTTTGGTGCCTTTTGAAAAAGGAGAAGCACAATTTCTTTCAAAAGCAAAGGCTTACAATTCTTCCTATGTCTGTTCATAACAAAGCAGAAAATGCACAGATATTTTCCGTCTGTGGGTGGGAATAAGACACTGTCCCTTTCTCCTTTGCATACAAGGATATACCATCCTCTGACAATTTGTTTTTTTCTTAAATCTTCGTTTATTCTTGTTGATGCCTAAAACCCCTTTGTTATCTTCCAGAAGCTTTGGTCATCACTGTGGAATTCCTGGTATGAGAAGGCAGAGCTCAGGATAGAGAGAGGATCCTTGCTGAACTGCTGTAATCATGAAGGCAGTGACTTTAATTGTGCTAATCATCTTCACTTTGCTGTCTTCAGGTAAGGCTGATGCAGAGAGGGAAAGAAAAATGTGACTTCTGGATAGGTTACCAGGATACAAACTCTAATGTATGCTTTGATTTTGTTTTCTTCTCTGCAAAGAAGTTGCGGTTAGAACTGTGTCTGTGATTTCCATTTGCCTGTATTTTTCCTGTTTGATCGTTGGCAGATGGTGACCCTGTTAGTTTTGAGGCAGCTTGATACACTAGTTTCTTAGCAATTCAGTGAAGGTTTGTTTTCTTTGAATGGTTGCAATCTGTGTACTCATTACCACTGTCAAAATTAATCAGTGTATTTCAAGCTACTCCCATCTAAAATCGCAACGGGTTCTTTTTTGGAATTGCACTGAGTTAACGTCAAAACAAGTAGAGTACTAATGTGATGCTATGCTTAAAAAAATAAAAACTTTCATGTTTTAATTGTAAATATTATTTATTCCAGGCAGTATATATATATTTTTAGTATTAATAGATTGCCAGAGAGCCAAACACTTAAACATCTGGAAATTACAATGCTAGAGATGTTGTAGTGTTTTCTGTGCATTCAGTCCTGGTTTTCATTACATGGTATAAGATTCTCTCAAGTTACATAACCACATGCTGTTTTTATATATGGTAATCACTTTGTTTTCTCCTTAAACACATAGTATCTTCTAGACATGTATATGATGATACACTTCAGAGTAGAAGGCATTTAATAGGAAGAATACAAAATAAGTCATTGTATATCCAAGATGGAATTATTGGAGCCTAAAGCAAAAGAGCAAATTTTGTTGACATGTCTGGACTACTTAGGATGTAGCTTCCTAGTCAGTTTAAATCAACCAAACCCCAGATTTCCCCTGGAAAAGGAGGTTTCACCTTCTCCTCCACTTCTAATCGCATCTTCAATCTTTCTGCTGGCACTGTTTTGTTTTGGTTTTTATTGGTTACTTAGTTTTCAGCTGGAAAAAGATCTGACAACTGAATGGTTCATTTCTGCTACAAATTTATAGAGTGTTCCTGTGTAGTTTATGTAATTTCTTTCTTTGGCATCCAGAAATGGAGATAATTCTTACTAACTTCCTGCTTGGAAGAGGTAGGATTGTGAGGATTTTGTTGTTAACATTTATTCAATACTCTGTTCAACATAGTATATGATTCTTCATTGTCAATAACCAAATTGTCCCTAGTTTTTGTCTTTCATGGTAAGTGTTGTCATGGAAGATAACCCTCTCTGTCTTGAGGGAAATGCAAGTTACTTGTCATTGCTGAGGCATCATTTAGATAGTACATTGTTTAAAACCAGAAGAAGGTCCAAGTCACAGAATTGGCATTGTCATTTCAAATAGTCCCAGGTCCTCACTTCCTGCATTGAGGCGTTTGGTTATTTGGTCTATTATAAAGTAGCATTTAATTGTGAACTTAAAATTTTAATACTTCTCATACTTCTGATCTAAGGTTTTTTGACCCTGGAGCTCTGGTGTTGGTCTTACTATTGAAAATCAGGTAATCCTTGTCCGGAAAGAAAATGGGGAGAAAATACTGTTCTAACAAAGCATGGAGCTCAGTGGGAAATGCTCTTCTAACAAAGCATGTGGCTCAGTGCTGTGAGACAGCTAGGACTTGGAACACCAGGTATTGTCTGTTCAAAAAACAGCAATCCCCTCTCAAAAGACTAAATTCAACAAAGCTAAAGCAACTTGATCCCCTACCAACATCCTCCCTCCATGCTTCTTGTTCTTTTGCAGGCTTGGTTCCGACTTTCTAGAACTCTGTAACAAAAATATTAAGAATGCTATGGATAAATGCTATGGATAAATTATGCACGAGAATATGTGCTTTCCTCTGGAAAGCACGAGAGGAAACAGCAGAGCAAAGGTTAAAAGAATGGCCTGTATTGATAACCAAGGACACAATTCACAGCAGTAAAACTGATAAACCCTGGGGAATGTATTGTTTACATCAATAGTAGAAGGTCTGTGCTCTGATAAGGTCACATCACAGCTGTTTTTTTAAAGAGAAAAACTGAAGTCTGATAACAGGAAGATGGTAACAAGGTTACCCTACGTTGTAAGTGCCATTCCTCCTCTTGCTATCCCGACAGGAAAACAAACCATAGTCATAAAGATGTCCTTGCCTTTGTTTCCTCATTTTGGGGGGCAACCTTGCCTAAGATTCATGGAGGATGAAGCAAGTAAGATTCTGAGGCAAAAGGTTGTGCCATAATAATTGTTGGTTCTTGAAAAAATCTACCTAAAAGCTAGTTTGCTGCTGCCAGTCAAGAGGAAGCAAAGAGATATATTAAAGCCTTAACAAACATTCATTGTCCTCCATGTTGGGCAAAGGTGGTCTTGGTCAGACTGCTTGGGCACATCTCTTGGGTGCCTGTAAATATGTGGATACGTGAGTGTGAGTGAGCAGAATCAACTTACTTCTGAAGTTAAATAAAAGAAAATAGCCTCCCTCTTCCATAAGGTCTTAAACTGAGGGGTTTTTTTACTAAATCCTACAAATCTTGACTTTTTTTTTGATCATACAGGGAAGAAATTCCGATGGTGCACCCTTTCTGACCTAGAACAGAGAAAGTGTGCTGAACTGTCCAAAGCACTTATGGCTGTGCTGCCCCTTGCTACTGTCAATTCATTTGCAAGGATTTCTTGCATCAGAGCCCACAATACATATGACTGCATTGATAAAATCAGGGTAAGTTCACGGAGACTTTTAAAATTGATTTTGAGTCCAAATTCTCTTTTTAAGAAGTAACTGGTAAACTGAATCCATGGGAGAATAAAATAATACTGAAATGATGTTATTTCATATATGACAAAGTATATGGTAGCTTGAGAGGCAATAATTAAAACCTGTGAGCATTCTACCAGATGTACTATTTTATTCTAGCGAATGCCCTTGCAATGTCCAGGAAAAGAGTAAAAAGCTGCTTGGAAATAAACGGACAAAACCACTATTAAATTAAAACTTGCTCAAAGCATTCCCATTGTGTGTGGGTTTTCATCCTACTCTGACTATAAGTAATATTTTCTCATCCCTTTCTTCCCTACTATTTTTAGTCCCTAGTCAATCTTTTCTGAAATAAAAGAGCAAAGCTTTTTTTCATATAAAAATGTTTCATTTCAATAAGACATCAGACCATTTGTAAATGTAAGCTCTATGCCAGTTCTGAAATTACATTTTCATAATGCTGTATGCTTTGAAAAAAATTGCTAATGAACCAGGAAGATAAGCATTTGCTGTAGAATAATCACATTGACATACCTAAAACTTGGTTGAGACAGAGAATTTCTGTTTCCATTTTCATTCAGTCCTGGTTGCCTTCAATAGGTCCAAATCTGACCTGGAAAACAAAACAAAGAAAACTTTTCTTGTTGATTCAGGGAATAATTAATTTCATCTTTTCATTCAGTCCTGCAATCTTTGTTAATAGACTTCAGTTCCATTTTCTGTGTGGTTATGGAAAGATTACAGCCACAACTCTTAGAAAGATTTGAGGTCTTGGTGGGGAGCAGTAGGAAGAAATAGGGATTGCCATTTTCTTCAGCTGGCAACAGAATTCTGGTTTTGGAATGGAAGGACCAAAGAAAGGTGAGAAAGGATACTGGAAAAGAAGAGGTATTTTTTTGAAGGTAACTTAGCCTTTATTGCTACCATTTCACTATGCTTAGCAGCAGAGATTCAATTAAAAACAAAGCAAATGCTTGTAAAAGCCACTGGTTACAATCTCTCAGGCAGAAACTCTGCTGTGTTTGTTTCCCTGTAAACACACTTGTTTTGAGGGTTTTGCTGTTGTTTTTAAGGCGAATAAAGCAGATGCTGCCTCCTTGGATGCTGGGGATGTTTACTCTGCTGTAAAGCTGTATGGTTTGACAGCAGTGGCAAAGGAGATCTATGAACAAGGTAGGTTCATAAAGCAAAAGAATAAGCTGTTCTTCCGATTTGGCTAATACGTTGCTGTGCAATGAAAGGCAAAGCTCAAGAATTCTTGAAAAAAGTCTATACATTTTCATTAACTTTGTAGGAGTATGGAGGTGACTAACAACCATTTCTAAAATGCTTAGTGATGAACAAAATACCAGTGGTGCTTTCTATCTAGGAGCCTTTCTGTCTGTGTCACTGTGACAAAATGTCTGCATCTACCCCTGCCCGCGGCACTAGTGTACTGGAGTTCTACATCTTGCAGGGAATAAGAAGAGTTTTATTCCGTCTGTGTCAATTCTTATACCACGCTCTACTGGTTGTACTACTGTAACTGAACATTTACTAGTGGTTCCTTAAGAGATTAGCTGCTCTCCTGAATTAATTCTCTCATTCTCACCCTAAGGAGACAAGAATATAAGGTGGAGAATCTTGTTATGTTAAGATTCCTCTTCATTCATGGCAGACCTGGACAGTCTGTGCAATGAATGATTTCTAGGGCAAGAATAAATAAGTCTGAGCCAAAATCAAGCATACAGTAGAAAATACTTGTGGGACGTGAATCTGAGAAGAAAGCCAGATTAGCAGATGGATGTAGGAAGAGACTAATAAGGGAACAGTATAAGAACAGAAGTGAATTTTGTTTTGTCTGAAGAACCATGAAATGATAGTCAAATCGAGGTGTTTCAGCTGGTAAGTATGTTCTGAGGATAACACATAGGAGCTCTTTCCATTACAATACGTAACCAGTGTGATACAAATGTTCAAAATTCTTGAGAAGCAATTGCATTGGGTGATGGAGCTGGATGGTCTTGTAAGCCTTTTCCACCAGATTTTTATGTTCTTGCTTTGCACATCACTTGCATTGCTCAATTTGACGAGGTGCCACGTAGCCACTATATGGTAAAGTTTCTGGCATGGTTCATATGCCTGAGATTTATTGTTTTTTCCTTAGCCATGTTCACAGAAGTAGTTGAACTCCTGTTCACAGATGGAAGCTGCAGAATTGGGATTCAGTTATTTCTGTTACATATTTTGTCCTGTCACAGGACATTGTGTGTTTGCTGTGGCCATTGCCAAACGAGGAACTCTGGTTATCCAGAGGCTACGAGGTGTACGCAGCTGCCACAATGGAGCCAGATGGACATCAGGCTGGAATATTCCATTTGGCTTTCTCCTTGCAAGAAATGATCTTTCCTGGGATGAGGCACAACCTCTGAGCCAAGGTGGGTGATAGGAGCCATAGGGTTATGTCTCTGCCCTCAGCAAAAATGACTGAAATGCAAGCAGATGTAGAACGAACTGAGCCATGTGGAAACTGAAGGGCTTTGTGGGTGAGATATTCTCTTCCAGTGTTTCTGATAGCTCTTAGCTCTCTTCAGTACTTTTCTAGTGATCTCAAAGCAGCAAAATTGTTACCCAAACAGGAAATCTTTGTGTTCTGTGTGCAACAGGGAACAAATCTTTGCAATATCTAGCCAGCACAAGGATGGTTTCAACCAAGTAAAATTTGATCACTGTTTCCAGCAAATGCATCAAATCTGAAGGTTAGACAATAAAGCTGCATTTGCTGATCCACTTACTTATTTTTTTAAAGCACCACAGTCCTAGTTATGCCCATGATATATTTGGCCCCTTTTCTTTCTTTCATTTTCTCCCATTTGACTTTTTTCTTTCTTTTTGTTTCCTCCCCCCCGCATCTGCAGTAATCAGTGAGTATTTCAACGCAAGTTGCATCCCTGGGGTTGGTGTTGCTGCTCCTCGACTGTGCGCTCTCTGCCAAGGACAAAAGTCCTATGTCAGAGACAAGAACCACTTCTGTGAGACAAGCAGTAGCGAACCCTTCTATGACTCTGAGGGAGCCTTCAGGTGAGCTCTGTGACACTTGTACTGAATTTACTTTTGGGGAAAAATGACTTGTGAGGGAGGAGAAGCCAGGTGACAAGTTAATAGGATGGCATTTGTCTTCCTGCAGGTGCTTGAAGAATGGCGTGGCAGATGTTGCCTTTTTAGATCATCTAACAATTATGAGTGCCACAGGTAGTGCTAAATACTCAGATTCCTTTTAACCTCTGGCTGTGCTTTCCTGCATGGGAGTTTGGGCGATAGGCCTTTTTTTGTTGTTGTTTCCAGGGAAAATTCAATCCCTGCAAGCGGTTCTGGGGTATTTCTTGGCTCCCCACACAAGTCAGAAGGAAACAGAAAAGGAAAGAATAAGGGAGCAGTAATTGCTCACTGGAGATTCTTAAAATGGGAGCAGACAGATATTTTTATACAGGTGATGCTTTTAGCCTGAAGTCTCTGATGCAGCTGTCAGTATTTGCATTGCCTGAGTTATACGATAAAGTCAGTGTATTGAGCTGCTAGAATGTGCAGTTCCCGTATACCTGTTGTGTATTTTTAAACTCAGTCGAGCTCTGTATTGACGTTTTTGAAGGTGGTTATCAGTAGTATTTGTGGGTAAATACTTTTAAACAAACATATTTACAGAGATACAGTTTAAAGAGTATTTTGGAGTACCTCTGGCTGAGGTCCCTCTCTTTGTTGAGAGAAGAGCGTATCAAAGACAACTTTCCCAAGTGTGCTTGGTACACTGTGCTGCTTGAATAATCTTTGAGCAACCTCCTCTGAAAAATGTTTTGCCTTCCATCTCTGTGCCTGCTGCCACGTCATGTCTCTTGCTGCCACGTCATGTCTCTTGCTGCCACGAGTGTCTTCTTGTTTCAGAGGCAGAACAACAGGAATATGAACTCTTATGTCCTGATGGGACTACAGCTGAGCTGACTGAATACGGCACCTGTAACTTGGGCAAGGGGCCTGGCCGTGGCATCATCACCCGCCACAACTTCCAGAAGATCACCAACAAATTTCTTACCATGATCCAAGTGAGTGGATATTATCATCTGTGTATCTCCAGACACAGGCTTTTCGGCCACCTTTGTGTGGAGATTTCCACCCAGTTTACCTTCTTTCTTGAGAAATGTTTAGGTACTGTGAAAAGGGACTAAAAATTGGTTGTTCTGGGGAAGGATCCTGCGTTGGCTTCTGGAAGAAGGTTTTACTTCTCTCTCAAGGGTTCTTCTGTAGAAGGCTAGCAATAAATAAGTAAAGACAGAGAAGATAGCCATTTTCCAGCTTGGGTGTTATGGCAATGGTGTTTGTCCTGCCCTGGAACTTACGTGAATTCTTATGTAGCTGAGGGAGACACATAGGTTCAGGCAGGGTTCACCTTTGTTACTCTCTTTTTCTCAACTTAGAAGTAGTATCTGCTGCCTTGGCATCCAGGAATCTACTTGAAGTTCAACCTGAGGTGCATATTTAAATACAAATTTAAAGAATTTATGAAGCCGTCCAGCAGACAGTGAAAAATTCAACCCAGTGGGCTTTGTGCTGTCATGTGGATTCTGGCAGACAGCAGTTGTACAAAATCTCTTCTTTATTGAGAGATCTTCATATGCCTTTGTCAGTGGACTTATTAACACATATTTTAGCTGGGTTCCCCCACACATAGCGATGGCTATGCAGCAGCGTTCCTAGTATACTTCTCAGTGCTTTCTTCTCTTCCAGTACCACCAGGCTGAACAAAGCTACTTTGCACATGGTACTTCCCCATCATAAAGCATAAGCTATCTTGCACTCCTTTACCTCACTGATCTTTATCACAAATGTTTCTCACTCAACTATACTCCCTCAGTTGCCTTTCCAGGGTAGAAGACATTGAGCACAGCCTAATAAATTGGAATAACTAAGATGGGGAAAAAATGATTCAAAAAAGTGAATGCTGTAATACTTTTAGGACTGGAACCATCCACTCACTGCAGTACCCGTGGGCTTTGTCCCCGTGTGATGGGACCCTGAGTGCTGTTACAAACCATTGATATGAAGGGAGGGGAGGATGAGGCTGCCTGTTACTGGAAGGATGAGCAGATTTGTTGCAATTAAAAGTGTTGTTCTTATCCTAGCGCCTCTTTGGGCGAAAAGGAAAGGAAAGAGCCAGGTTTGAACTCTTCACTTCAGCACCCTTCGGGGGAAAGAACCTGCTGTTCCGAGATGCCACTCAACACCTGCAGCTTCTTGAGGAGCAGCTAGAGATTGCCTATGTCCTTGGTCTGGATTATGTAGCTCTCCTTAAGGGTCTTGGCCATGAAGGTGAGAAGCCTTCCAGAGGACTGTAGCTCAGGAAAGGGAAGAAAGTTCTCTCTCCATGTTATTCCCCCTTGCCAGGCACAAGTGCACAGACCTAAACATCCCCTTAGCAAAGAACAGATTGGTGCATACGTGATCTGATCTCACTGTGCTCCTTCTTTCTAATGCAGGGAGCTCTTTGGACAACAGTGTTGTGCGCTGGTGCTGCATCAGTGATGCTGAGCTTCGCAAATGTGAGGAGTGGGCACTGAGCATCAAATCCGACCCACTAGTCTGTGTCCAAGCAACTTCCATGACCAAATGCATTGAAATGATCAAGGTAGGAGTCTCTCTCTGGTAAGAGTATATGTTAAATGATACAGGGTGTGTATGGCCTTGTCTGAGCTGAACAAGAGGAAAACCAGCTTGTACACTAGAGGAACCAGTGGGAATGAGAGGGAATTTATGCAGGGGAATTTCCAACCAGCAGGGAAGTACAGCTGTTTGGTTACACAGTTCATGCAAATCCAGTTTTTGTTATTTTCTATAATGCTGTTGACAGAGTAGTGAGGCTGATGCTGTCACCCTGGATGCAACACATGTCTACATTGCAGGGAGATGTGGACTGGTGCCTGTAGCTGCAGAATGTTATGGTAAGTCCTCATGTGACCTTAGCATAAAGAGGGAATCAGAAAAGTACCGTTAAAA
>NW_009649175.1:362172-389000 GCF_000708025.1 Charadrius vociferus | reverse complement strand
ATATAAATGTCCAAATATCTTCCCAGGTCTTCCACTAACTGGCTTTAGCATTTGGTCTGGCTGTTTATTGTATCTCTTCTGTAAAAGGGACAGAGATGCTGACATGGCTCAAGAGGATTGCAAGGTTTTTGGTGGCGTGCTGCCATGTAATAGGAACGACAGCAGTCACAAGATCCTTAATGGTTGTCTCTCCTCTCCAGGAGGAGATTGTGCCCCGGCTGCTAAGAGCACAGAGGAAATGGGGAAACGAATTCATCTTAAGCACAAAGGTAACAGGATGACTTTCAGAAGGCAAAAGATTTAGGTTTTCCTAAGGCTACCTCTAGGATTTATGTGGCAATGTATTTGCATGTTAGTTTGGGAAAGAAATTGCTGTGCATGTTCAGTAGGAGCTTTACAGATAATGCCAGTCAGCTAGGACAAGAGCTTTGTGGCTAAGCAAAGAATGCAGATCCTCTGCTGTAACTGAAGATATCATGACAGGATGAGGGAGGAAAGAGGGGGGCTGTACCTGTCTGGAATACTTAATTGTCTTGGTTTAACTGATTGTTGTCATTGTTTTACAGCACTGCCACCAGTTTATGCTGTTGCCGTAGCTAAGAAAAATGCCAAACAGATTAACATCCGTAACCTTAGGGGAAGGCGATCCTGCCACAGTCACCTGTATAGTCCTGGAGGCTGGTTGCTTCCTTCCAGATACACAGTGGGAGCTCTGGAGAATGATACTGAGAACTGTGACATTGGCTCTGGTAAGGTCTGCTCTGGGTTATCTGTTGACTAGACCGTGGAAATCTGAAGCCCCAAATTTGGGAGTAAAATGGAGATGTGGCCATGAGGATTTGACCAGCAGGTGATGCCTGCAGTGGCAGAGAGTGTTGATGCAGCGTTTCCTCCTGTCTGACTATGTGTGATTCTTCACACTATTTAGGCCTCTTCTTGCTAGCTATTAGGATGGAATTCCATTCCTGTCTTTTTCCTTGTGGAAAAGCCTTTGGAATACCTTGCCCTAATCTCACCTCAGTTTTCTCTACTCAGTTTATCAGAATTACTTTTGGAAGGGCTGCATGCCAGGAGCAGATGGAAACCTGTGCAAGGTGTGCATTGGAGACAGTGAGGTGGAAGGGGCTCGAGTATCTAGCAGATGTGCTGCAAGTCACAACGAACGCTATTATGGCAATATGGGAGCCCTCAGGTAAGCCTTTTGTTAGAGTCAGAAATGCAGAGCAATAGCCAGAATTGGCTTCTTATTTTGCTGCTGGTTTTCTCTGGAGTTGTTTTTTTGTGGGTTTTTGTTGTTTGTTTTTTTTTTTTTTTTTGTTAAGCAACTGGCTGTATAAACTGTCGCTAGCATGTATTTTGTTTTGGTTGCGGTTGCTATGGGGTGCTCAACTGATTGGTGATTCAAAACAGTCATGAAACCATTTCCAGAGCAAGACAATGCTTCCAAACATGTAACGCTTAGAGCAGTGGTACTGACTCATTAAAGAGAAGGGATGAAAGATAATTAGAAAGTCAGAGAGCAGAGGTGATGTGGTAAGAAGCAGTGTAGGGTACCGGGGGTAATTAAGTAGACTGGCGATATTAAAAAAAACGTAGTTGAAGCAGAGGCAGGTATTAAAGGTGAAAACACTCTTATAGAGTATATATAATGCATTTAGTTGAATTACATTCTTTTTCCTGGCTACGCACAGGTGAGGCTGCATGGACATTGTGCCACAACTTTGACTTGGGAGCTGCTTTAAGGGGTGAAAGGGATTGTCTTATCAAATATGTGAACGCTGTCCACCAAGATCTATACTGACATCACTAACTTGTTCCCTATAACAACCAAGTAATTACAGATGAGGGGGATACTTCCAGCTACTCCCGTTTTAGCTTCAGATGACTGTCCCAACGTCCGTCACCATGTAGGGCTGTCTCTGATAACTTCTTGGTTTTTTCCTGCACTAGGTGCCTAGTTGGCAATCCGAGTGGAAGAAGCTTCGGAGATGTAGCTTTCCTGGAACATTCTAACCTACTCCAGAACATACAGAGTGAGATGCGGATATTCTCTTTTCCTTTGAGAATGTTCATTAGTGTCAGTTACTTCCCACACAGCAACCATCACTCATGAGGATCAGCTTTTACAGGTTTAATCTTGGTCCATGAAGTTGTGTTTGTGATTGCAAAACTGCAAGAACCTTCCTGCACGTAGGTGTTCCAGTAAAGCTCAAAATTCAGATCTGGTTAGTTTTAGAGAGGAAAGAGGAAGATCAAGGTGTGTTTTAGGGGAGTAATCATCATTGGAGACTGCACTAATTCTTGGAAAGCTCCAAAGCTTTAAAAAGCAAGTGACTTTTCCCACTAGACTTTCTCCCATAGGCAGCCATAGTGCATGTACCTGTTGTTGTTAATCTGGGTTTCAAGAAGAAAAGTGGCAGATAAGGGCAATAAAGGCAATGCTGTAGGCTGTTTGTGCTGGAAGATCTTCTGTGGCTTCATCATGACATGGAAACTTCCTCATGTTGTTTCACAGGTACTTAGGGAATAAACAGTCCAAATAGCTTAATAGGTAAAACCAGCGCAAATTATTTTCTCTTTCACAGTTTCTGAAACAACATTGTTATTATACTGTGAAATGTTTAAATTCCTCTAGGAAATACTGATCTTTGCAACAGTCTAGCAATTGGATTTTGTTGATGAAAATGGTTTTAGTTACTGTAGCTTAAATCCCCTCAATCTCTTAAATTATGCTTACTCCTCCAACAGCCAAAATATGCTGCCTTTTTATAGAGGTGAAGAGAAAGGGAACCCCTATTTTGTTCAGCCTTATTAAGCACACCAAAATTCTAATTTAGGCAATTTCAGTAACAGAAGAGACTTTTCTAAGAGAGGAATCTCTCTAAAATCAAGTGGAGGTATAAGGGCCTGGAAACCACAGGAATACATGCAGCAACAAGCAGTTTGTTTGGGGAAGCGCAGGACATGCAGGCTTAATTGTTTTGTTTTCAGAAAGCGATCTGATTACAGGTGAAGATGAGGCATGATAAGCTGTTTGTGTGCCTTGATGTTACTCTTAGTTTTTAGTTGATAGATGCAGCTTCAGTTCACTACTTGTCTCCTCAGTGAAAACTGTTCCTAATAAATGACCACATAGCATGCTGCATTTGTTTCGAACATATTGACTAAACTTCTTCCTGTCAATTTTTAACATTTTGCATGAGATTCACCCTGTCTTCTGCTTTCATTTTTGAAAAGGATTTGCTTTCACTTCATCTTCTTTTCAGATCTGGACAGCTCTGGTTGGGCAAAAGGTTATACCCCTGTCGACTTTGAACTCTTGTGTCCAGATGGAACGCGTGCCGCAGTCACAGAATGGGCAGGCTGTAACCTGGGGGCCATTCCCCCCAGCACAGTTATGACCCGACCAGTCACCGTCACTAAAATCTATGACTTTCTAATGAAATCCCAGGTAAGGCAGATAATAGGGAGAAAGTCAGCATGTTATCCTTTGTTATATATAACTGCTGAAAACCCTTTCAAGATCAAAAGCTACTAAATACATAAAGTGCCTTCGGGTCCAATATGAAAGAATTAAGAATGTGCATAGGAGACTGAGAAAATAATTATTTGGATTCTCTAAAGGGGCATTTTGGCACCAGTTGCCATTCTGCAGTGGTCATACTTTTGCTGAGAAATAAGCCACTGCAAAACCGCATCTTTTTTTGTACAAATAAGAACAGTGCTAAGAGAAAGTGGAACCTTTTTTCTGCTAGATCTTGCTATAAAACTGAGGGTCACCGGCTTAACCTTGCTATTTATGATCCAAGCTGTGGAACCTATTTCTTTTCTGTTTAGGAACCTCTGGGAAGCAAACTGGATTCTGAATTCCATCTCTTTCAGTCATGGAAGTATGGTGAAAGTGATCTGCTTTTCAAAGATACTACTCAGTACCTTGTTCATGCAAGTCACATGAGCTATCAGGAAATTCTTGGAGTGTCTTTCTTTAAACTGGCAGAATCAGTGTTTAATTGTACACCTGCAGGTAAAGTCAAGTTCCTAATTTTGGGTTAAGAGAAAAATGTGAAGCAGGAAGCCTTCTGTGCCTAGCTATTTTTGTTGAGGCTGAATGGAGAATTATGTTCTACATAATCCTGTTAGTAACAATTTTCCAAGGAGTACTGTGTTTGGAGCTCCTTTAGAGCCTCTTATAAATCCTATCCAAAGTCATTGAAATTGGAGCTCTGCAGGAACAGAAAAACCAATACATTTTAGAGCAAATAAGAGGTTATTGGAATAGGACTGGTTTACTCCCATTCTGAATTTTTCCCCTTCAATTCCAAACATTGGTTCTCGGAAAAGAGAATATAATGTTCATTTGGATATGCCAAACTTGGCAAAAAGATAAGAAATTTTGTATTTAATTATTGAATTAACCTCAAAATAATTTCAATAATTTCCTTTTTAAAAAGACAGCACCAGAAAACTCAAGATCAAACCCTTTACAGACTTAAGGGATGGGTTTTTCATTATTTTCCACTGAAGGCTGTATGAAGTATGCATTTAGCTATCACTAAAACAGAAACTGTCTACAAGCCAGGGTCAAGCTGGTTTGCAATCTGAAAATTATATTGAAGTAAATGACGATTACACAGTAAGACTTCTGTGAGTCTAAGTTGTTAAAGAACTGAAATTCAAAAGGGGAGTTTTACTTCTATTCTGCTGGTTTAGTGTATAGTATCTGAAAAAATTGTTATTTTTAACGCTGATAGCATCTTTAAGCGTATACTTTCTTACTGATTTGTAGGCATCTTAGACTTCTGCAAACAGGATATCTGTGCATCCTGATTGAACTAACAGCTAATACAGAGGCTTTGCAAGGCACATACGTCACCATCAATTTTGAAAACAAGGAAATATGCAAGTCCGACCTATCCAAAGCAACCAGCAAGGAAACGGTCATCTCTAGACATGTATGCTGAATACTCTCTTGTCTTTTTTTTTTTTTTTTGTGTTTTATGATAATGTAATACTACTCATATGTCACCACCTTCTTGTTTGGAGCATGGCATCATGTGGAACAGCACAAGCTAGTCTGCATAGCCCACTGCACAGAATTAGGATCAGCAATTCTGTACAACTACTATGGAGAAATCAGCATTTTTGTGGAAAGAGCAGGGCCGATACCATGGACTAAAATACAGACTGTCGTGAGTGGCACAGGTTAGTCAGTAGCAGTTTGCCTTGCTTGTCTTATAAACTGTTTACATGGGAAAAAAAATCAACTGACACTTTGGTAGTTGCAGCATTGTGCTATATTTGTGATTTTGACTGCAGCTAGATAGTCCTTGCTGAGTACACATATATGCTATAGGTTGTATAAATGTATAATTGCTATCAGAATCAGTAGTCTTTTCTGCTTTTAACTGGAAAGAATGTATTTGCTTTTTTAACCAAGGATTTATATTAGTAAATCAAAACATTTTTCTGTCACAAGTTAATGTATTAAGGCATCTAATAGCCATCTGGATGCTTGCAGCCTTAAGGTGAAGGAAAGCAACGTATATTCATCCTTGTCAAAAACTTCAATGATTACTTTGTAGTACTTTGATACTTTAAATCTAAGATTCTGTGAAGTGTCAAAATATGATTTATGAATTAAACAGCATTGGTTTTATAAGCAGAAACTGCCCAAACACGATATGAAGCCTTTTGAGCAGAATGTATCATGTATTTGTTTTTCTTGTTAGTGGATAAAGACTGGGAGTGGGTGGCTCTCCATGGGCAGGGCTCACTTCAGTTTGCAACAGTTGTATCACTTTCTGCTCCCACACAGATTTTTAACTAAACAAAGACAAAAAAAATAAATATCCTTCACACCCAAATTTCCAATTCTTGCTACATATATTGCAGTTGTATTAACCTCAGCTAGCAATAAATGAGATGCAAATAGAGAAGACAGGCCAGCTGGAATAGACATAAAGTATTTGCCATACAAAGGAAAAAACATTAAAAAAAGCCCTCCACCAAAATGATGCAGCAGTAAAGTACTCAGTTGTAAAACACTGCTAAGAATACCTGGTTTATAAAGTTGGTTCCATGCTTAGCTTGTCTTTCCTGTTGTTTGACTTAATCACCCTTCTTCTTCCCCTTTTCACTTCTTGAGAAAGAAAAAATTTGCACTCCAACCACTAGCAAGAGGTTTAGATTCAGCGCATCTTAGCTGAGACTGTTCTCTCATTTGTCCCGTTGTTTGACATTGACTAATCAAACAACAGAGAGAGAATATAAGTCCAAACTCATCTACCTTTCAGATAAAAAGGGGAGAGGTAAACAGTGAATTAATCAAATCCCATTATGGCAACAGAGCAAAATCCTCATATACTGTGTTGCAGCCAGCAAGCTGTAGCCCTGAAGAAGCAGGGGAACAGCAGAATGCTTGTTTTGCTCTCAGAGGTGCTCCCTTCCTTTCTTTACTGCATCTTACATGCCATCTGCAGGACCCACGTAACACTGCACTTCAATCAGAAAAGGAAGTTATGAGAATAGATTGAAAAAATGCATCTGCCAGCTTAGTTTTGCCAAAAGCAGCATGCAGCCGAACAGCAATAACTTGAAAATCTGAGTTATACACAAGATTTTATGGGTTGGAGGGGCAGGGGAGTTGTTTTCTGGCGTAGACATTACAGATGCTTGATAGGCCTTTTTGATGTTCCTGTGCTTCAGCTTTGGCTTAAAAGCATCAGTCCGATGCCTCACACATAAACCAGCCTGCTTCAGCTTTGAATCTCTGCGTTCTGAATCTATCAGGAACTGTCTGCGCTGTCTGGCTCCTGCTACTCTACTACCTTAAGAGATGGATCCTATCTCAACGCTATGAATAGTAGCTAGGATCACGCTTAAAAGCCCCCAGGTCTGTTTCTGTTAAAGTATGGCTACGGATGAGTCAAGACCAGGATTGCTGCTCCATGCCTCACCAACAGCCCACCCAGTTACTTAACAGTGTTAATCTCTTTGGAGATTTGACCTCCTCCCCATGTATGCAAGACAGACAGATCATACATATTTACTGATACAAGCCTAAAGAAGGCCTTAAAAGAACTGAAAGGGTCTCAGAAAAATTTATTTCCATAAATTAAAAACACACACAAAAGAAACAGTAAAATTTTAGATTCACACAATATTGAACAGAAACAAAATGCCAAGAGCATGATGGAGGCTAATGGCACAAGTGTACAAATTCTCATTGAGCTATTTGTTAACTTGATAGCATCATATAAAATTTTAATCCACAGTTACCATCCATATTCTAGAAGAGCACCTGGAACATAATAAACCAAAGGCCCACCTCAAATCAAATACAATAAATGAGAACTGCGTGCAGAAAATCATATCCAGCAAGCATCAGAACTCAAATGTATGCAGCCACAAGGCCGGCCAGGCAAATGCTGTAGCTTACATTAAGTAGCCTTAGCTGCTCCAGTCGTAGCATGATGAAAATAAGATTTATTTATTTATTCTAAAATATTTTTTTTTAAAGTAATCTTTCTACCTCCCATAATCAGCAAATTTAGCAAAGAGCAGCCTGAATCTCCAAAACTTAGTAGTAAGAGATGGTACATGGCAAAAGCTTTGCAATTCTTCTCAAGCTGCTCTTGTCATCATTCTGTGAGCAACATGTACTATGTCTTTCCATGATGATACAAAAAAAATCCTCACTGGAGCGGGTTCACTTTATGAAGAGCCAAATGTACATACATACCCTTCAGCTAGGGAAGTATGCAAGACCCAAAAAAATGCATCCTCTGTACACTTTTCCTCCAATTATCTGGGACAGAAGCAGCTCAGAGTGGGAAATACCTAGCTTTTGCACAATCACCACTCCCAGTGTACAAGCAGCAGCCACAAAGAACGAGGCTGTTCCACGAGTGCTATAAACAGGAGCAGAGGTGGGAAAGGAAAAATGAAAAAGTGCACAATCATGATCGACACCTGTATGCTGGAGGGGAGGAAGAGATGCTTCGTTTCTATTAACTTACATCTCTATCATCATACAAATACTAAACCAAAACAGAATAATGCTGTCTATTTGGGTTTCCACAAACTAAGGGCTGGGACAAGCTAGGTAACTGCAACATCATTTTGTAACTCTTCCAATTATTGTAAACAAAAGAGAATGGAGTGTTTTCTTCGCTCTGCTGTCTCTGCTGAATCTGTTAAAAAGAAAGCTAAGAAATGTTATTGCAATGCAATCAGAAACAAGACAGAGCAGGGAAGCAGACAAAAAAAAAATAAAATCCCCCAAACCAAAGAAACCTCCACAGCCAAAAGGAGAACCACAACACATTCCACATTTTGAAGCGCATTAGAGGTTTGAACTTTGTCTGGACCCAAGTTTCCTCCTCCCCATCCTTGTTTCTTTAAAAGCCCCAGTAAGGTTACAGCTCAATTGTGTCACAGCCCTAGAAGCCTCCCGTATTAATAGAAAGTGAATGAATGCTGTGTAACAATCCCATTCTATAGCATAAACTCATAAAAATATATATCTCACTCTTGCTACAGCTTCCAACCAGTCAATAATTGGGCTAATAAACCACTATAGGGAAACTTTCAAACATTTTTAAAAGGCAGTTAACCTTTATTTTCTAGAGATATCTTTTTATAAAAATAAAGAGGATCAATTAAAACATTCTGCAGCAGCCCAAACAGACCTTGCTGCTGAAATAGTACGTCAATATGTTCAAAGTTTGCCTGCCTTGTTATTTTACCCTCAAAACCCAAACACCACTACTTTAAGTGTGTGCTCCTCTCTCTTCTTCAGTCTTCCTGATTAAAGATAATAGCCTCCAAAATAAGAATGTAAACTACTAGGGATCCCAGCATATAAACTGGGAGCAGAACAAGCCCAGATTACATTTCTTTCAAGACTCAGGCACGCACAGTGTAATAATCCTCTTCAATTTCTCTACTTTCAAAGCTCTGGAATTCAACTGATTGCTTGTTAATTTTTAGTTTTCCATTTGGTCAGTAACAGAAGTGGCAGAGCAACAGAAGATAATGGTGGTACTTGCAGTCCTGCATTTAATTTGTTAAAAGTACCCACCCACTAGATATTTGCTCATTTTGAAGGTAAATACAAACCCTATTATATGGGTAGGTAAATAAGAAAGTGCAAGTTTCAAGTGACAAGTGAAATAAAGAACAGACTCATCAAATTTGAGCATCCCAGCAACAACCTCTTTGCCTGAATAACTTCTATAGGCACTAAAGGACAGAAATTACCTGAGCAGCAGCTAGCATTCATTTTGAATTATGCTTCAAGTAAGTTTAACAGAAGTTATCCCAGAAGGGAGCTCTCTTCCCACAAAAGGTATAGCTGAGAAATTGCCCAGTGCTGCATCAGATAATTACAAATGGCCTTACGTAATGAAAAAAAAAAAATTTCCACATGCTAGGAGGCTCTTTGTAGAACACTAGCTATTATGTACAACAGTGCTGTACAGAGATTATCTAATTATGAACTCCGTGAATTGTAAATCTAAAATGGTAAAAAAAATTGTCTTGTTGGCATTAAAATCAAGTTGATGTTTGTACTAGAATTAAAATCACTTAAAAATGAGTCTCAAAGATTTTGCTGGCATTCCCTGCATACAGCAGCTCAGCTCAGTTAACTAAAACCCTCTGCTTACATATCCTGCAAATTAACATCCTCGTGGGCTAATTACCTTTTCCTCTGGAGGAGAGGTTGACATCAGCCAAGTAGGTAAAAACTAGTATTAGGGAAAATTAGTACCGGGCACGATTTTTTCTTAAAATACTACCTTTTTTTGAGCTCAATCATGTTAAAAGGTGTCCTCATGCAGCAAATAAAGAAACATATACAAAGTGCAAGTTATTTAAAGTCTAGTTATGTGGGACTTATGGTGCCTGAAGTCAGGAAGGGCACAGAAACTCAGAAGGAACCTTCTAAGTAAAGAGAAGGAAGAAACAATTGAAAGCAAACCCAGACAGCTACTTTTAATTATTAAAAAGTTAGTGGTATATCAAGAATGTGTTTGCTAGAATTCATCTTTATCAACACCCTGTCTCTTCTGTCAGGCTGTTCAAAATAGCCATTACAGTAACAACAGCAGACACAAATGTGCAAATGATCTGGAGTACGGAGTTCTAGCATCACTGAAGGTGCACTGCTTCCTCCTTTATACTCCTACTCTACCCCAAAAGGTGTTCAAACATAACTAAACATCAGCAGTAATTTCCAGAGGCTAGGGAAGGAAGGGTAAACTGTATGTGGCTGTGTTACACTCAAACAGGGACCTAAAAGAATCCCTCCAATAGCATTTTAAAATAAAATAAAATAGCACCTTAAAGAGGGCCACAGCCAAAAACTGATCATCAGCTAATAGAACAGAGTGGTAGAGTAATGTATGAAGAAGTCGCTAGATTTCTCCCAATGGGACTAAAATGCTAAAGGAGCTGATTGGACCATCTTCAGCTAAACGGCTCCCTCAGACGCTAGAGGCCTGCTCCTGCTCAGCCTCCTTTGCAAAAAAAGCTTCAAGGTCCATTAGCTTCTGACTCAGAAGAGCATCTAACTCTGCACTCTGTAGTGCAGCTTTTTTTGCTCGGGTGAAACTACCCACTACTTTGATTTTGCCTCGTGTCTTCCTTTTCCGTGGAAGAGTAAAGTCCTGAAACTCTAGAATCCGTTTTCTCTTCTGCTGGCTGACAGAGATCAAGCGTCCATTTTTCTCCTTGGGTTCTTCAAATATTGTTTCCAAGCTCCTGGTAAAAGCAAAGGATAGAACTCATGAATACTCAAGAAGCAGTTAAGGACAGGCAGACTGGTGGATTTCATAACCCAAGTAAACACACTTCTAAATTTTACATTTTTACAGTCCCTCAACACCTCTTGTAATGTATACCCACCTACAGCTTACAACTCCTACAACCACACATTACTGCTAGCTAAATAGTTTGTTATTGGTGCATAGACATTTGCGTTGAATCTCTTGCTATCCATATTTCAGTTTAAAAGTACAATTATAGAATCTGATTTTATAGAATAAATAGATTTGAACATTAAAAAAATGTAATAGTCTTGATAATCATGATATACTTGATAACGGGCAGTTATTCTTAGTATTTTAAAGAATAATTTAGTTACCTTTGAGTAAGTACTGTACTTGGATGGAGGGTGGAATGAATGAGTAGATTAAAAAAATATATAAATCCATACTTCAACAGATGCAAATTCTTAGTTCATATTCTATTTCACTACTTTCCATCTAAATAGCAAAAGGTACTATTTTGAATTAATTTCCTCTACCACTTTAAACTAGAGCAATTTTAAAAAATCATCTCCCTCTTAGCTTTCAGACATCTTTAATCTTCTCACTCTCTCTGCTAAGTAATTTACACTTTTCTTAGTTTTCTCATTAGGAAGCAGAACCAACCTGGCTGGAGGAGGGGACTTATAGTTCTTGTTTGTGTAAATTTCTTCTAAACTAAATTCTTTCTTCTTAAGCCTGAAAAAGTAATGAACAAATCAATCAAGAAAGACGACTTTGGAAACTACCTCTCTTAACAACAAGCAGATTTTCTAGACACAAGTATGGTTTGCGTTCTATGTTTCAACGCTAACTAATGATGCTTTATCTTAAAACATAGATTGAGATTCTAACTGGGGAGAGGGAGGAATGAAAACTGAGGTCATTAAGTACCTAATTTCATACAGTATTTTTATAAACTCTGGGTCAAGACTTGCCATTTCTGCAGAGGTCAATGTTCCTTCTAGCATTCTATTAAGTCTTGAAATAACGATGCTCAAAAGAAGAAAGGGAAATCCCTTCACAGGTCACTTTTTTGTGGAAGCTAAGGAAGACTTAAGAGTTTAGCAGATTAACATTCCATCTCTTGAGACTGATTTTAAAAGTCAGTTATTGGTACTTAATGAGCAAGCTGATCTCTGAAGAAATGCATTCCTTTGTCAAAGCTGGCACTTCTCTTTAAGACAGAAGTGAACAAAATACTAGATGACTGACTGGAAAAGCTTTATCAATATCTGGCACTGTGATAACTCACGTTTACACTGAACTAAAGCTTCCCTAAGATCGTATACCACAAACAAAGAAGGGACTGTGAATAACTCCAACATAATTTGCATCAACAGAACTTCCTAATGGATCACTTCATCTCACTGCATTGTAGAATGACTTGTTTCCAATCTATGTTTATCAATATGAACTACTTCTTTAGAAAATCATTCCATTGCAGCTTAGTTTTTCACGTTTTGCCTAAAACCCAGTCAGTAGTTCATATCCAATAGTCCTTTATTTATACTTTCTCACTTGAAAAAAGTTATGTTCAAAGACCAATTTCTTTCTTCAGTCTTTCATACAGTTGATACAGCTGCGTCAATCTTTTCTTATGAAGGAAGAAAATATCAGATATCACTCAACTGGCAGGGTATAAAATACTGATGGTAAGAGAAGCATTTATTGAAATTATTACATTATTATGCAGGCAATGTAAGCAACAGAAGCTAGTATGAGTCCATTTAAGAGACACTGCTCACCTTTTTGGTTTGGGTAGTCCCATTGGAGTAAGGTTAGGGTTCGGCTTAGGAACAGTTTTCCTGATTCGGATCTGCGAGACTTTCTTTGGCCTCTTTTCTGGCTCAATCTTAAGAAAGAAAAAGGAAGAAGAAAAAAAAAAAGTAAAATGAATGAAATAACAAACACACTAGTCAACAGAATTCCCTGAGTATACATTATCTATAGAGTAAACATTCCCTTTTGTTTTGACACCTTCCTGCTTGAACAAAAGAAAGAAACAGCACAGGCTGGGACTAACAGTTAGCCTGTTTTCTCTCCTCATCCTTAACAGTTACCAGATAATATTCGGCAGCAGCAGCTTTAAGTTTTCGGGAACCAAGAGTCTGAGATATTTAAAATCTAAAATGAACTCACTTTTTTCAGTTCTGTGTCATCTTGAGATCTAAGACAGGCTGGAATGGAATCATCAGCTTCATCAAGAGCACAGACATGGAGCTCTGATGCTGAAAGCCTCCGGGGGGATGGCAATGATTCTGGAAGTGAGCAAGACTTTGGTAACAGAAGAGGGAATGAAGTTTCCAGACTGTAACAGAGGAAAAAGGGGACATATGTAGATTAGTACCCAATTTATGCTGCAACCGCATTCCATGCTCTCAGATGATGTTCCTAAATTGCAATATGGGCACAAAAAGCAATGCAGTTCACAGAAATTGCCCAAGTAAGCGAACACTTTCTCTAGTACACGCATAGAGCCAAAAACCGTGCAGCACACATTGATACTGAAACAAAATAAACTGCCAGCGTATTTGAACATGTACAAGCATTTGAACTCACTCTTTCCTTTTTGTATGGTTAAACAGGTTACGGCTCTGTTTAGTAACTACTGATAGAAAGTGATTAATCCTCCCTTTTGCCAGCAACTTTCTTTGACACCACTATTAATTTATTACTTTTTGTTTACAGATAAATTTAAAAATGGCTTTTATATCTGCCATCCCAACACAGAATAGAAGGAAGTTTCAGCACCTGACGTCCAGTTGCTCAGACAGAAAGAACATATATCCAAGTAAGGAAGCAAACTTCTATAGTTTCACATATTAATGTCATAATAAGTGGCACAACATGGTTGAAAGTAACAGAATTGTTCTGTTCATGTTCTACATGGTGTTTGCATTAATGCCCCTCCACACTTCTCTCTTACACGATTCAGTTAGTTTACTTCACTAACATTTTAATCAGAAAGTGAACTGCCAAAAGCTGAAAGCCAAAATGACATAAGCAATGTCTTTCTAAGAAAACTTATGATCCCACTACTCCGAATAAATATCAAAGTCCAAAAGACTCACCATATCTCATGACCTGCAGTCTGTAGTGCTTCCATATTCTGTACAGGTAAGTGCGGTAACACGGCATAGCTGGTTCAAAAGAAGAATGAAAAAAAAAACCACAAAAAAAGACAGACAGAAATTAGGTCTACATTATAAAAAGATGAGGGAAAAATTATTAGTATAAACTGGACTGTAAGACAAAAAATGCTAATATCAGGAATGAGAATGAAAAATTAAAATGATGCAAGAGCAAGCCACATCTGCCATTTAGTCCACTAAGTTTCACTGACAACTTATTAGGGAAATAGTCCTACTTTCACTTAAAAGTGGTAGTGATGAGAAAAGGAAATAAAAGTACAGAAAGAGAGGGAGAGAGTATTGGTCTGAAAGTTATAATTATTTCTATGAAAGTCTGTATTCCTCATTCAAAACCCCCAGTTTTTTAAATTAAAGTAACCAAAACCCTTGAAGGATTTAGCTACTAAATAAAAAAGTGCATAGTGGCAACAGTAACGAGTGAAAGGAAGGATTTGCATAAGATTAACTCCTTGTTGTCTCTAACTCCCATAATCTTACTTGAATATTCTTAATTGATTGGAAATTACCATAATTCTGTGGTATACAAGTCAGCACAGCAGCTCTAAATCCTTTAATAATAAGTTTTATTTTTGTGCCCACACTATTAATAGCAGGAAAAAAAAAAAAATCACTCGGGGCAGCTTTTACTACATTAAACAGCAAATCTTGTACTTGCAATTCTCCCAAACTAACAGCTAAATGTACTTCACTGTTGTAAAGCACAGAAATTACAGCCAGACTGGAATACTATGAAACAAATGAAAACCAACCATACTGGCAGCACAGTGAACTCCAAATATAAGGAGGTCAGAAAGACCCATTTCTTGTGTTTGGCATTTAATATCAGAGCTATAACATTTTGTTTCTCTCAATATTCCACTCACTATCCCAATGCTCCTGGAACCTGCATCAATAGTGCATCAGGCTCCTCCATGCTAGAGGCAGACCTTACTGTTTTATGCAATAATAATAATAAAAAATTACAGGGAGAGAAAAAAACACTTCAGAAATTTTGAATCCAAATAAGCATTAATTAGAAAAAAGATTTCACTTAAAGAATGCTTTATTACTGGCAGTGGAAGTGACAGAAAAAGATTTTTAGACAGGAGAACTACTCTAGTGTCTTGTTTTCCTGGTTATTAAAAACACTAACAATGAATGAAATATTTTAAAGAGGACAAATCTTTTCCAAAAGAAAATGGCCTGCAGAGAACTTGGATTATCTTTTTGTCACTGTTCCTCTTAATACCTTTAAAAAAAAGAATTACTACTTGATGAGAACAGGCTATCCATCTTCAGCAGAATGGAATTTAAAATGGAGTTAACTACTGAAAATGTTAGCTTTTTGTTCTTTATGTTGTTTTATAGCCAAACCTTTAATATTAATTTTTGTGTAACTGTTTTAGGAATAGAATTTATTTACTGCACTTTAAACTTTGGCAAACATTCTTTTCAACTCACTGCATGCTACAATAACTTCACTTTAAAGAAAATCCTAGTCGGGCAGAAGAATTAAGCCTACCTCATACACATACTTGTAAGATATTCTAGAGAAAAAACAAACTGAGTTTTAGGCTATTTTAACTTTGGGTTATTTTTCCACTTGAAGTGATAAGGTTTGATTTGGCCTCTCTCCCTTTGGGATAAAGATCTTTCATAGCAAAACATTTGGTTTTCAAATTACGCTTTATGTCAAGGAATTAAATCCTCATACTTTAGCTACACGGATATGCTGTAACAAGCTCCCTAGAAGTCTGTAGACTTAACTATGGGAGAAAACTTGAAAGCATAAGTCAGCTCCGATCTCCCAGTCCAAGGATAACATGCCTCAACAATACAAACTAATAAATTCACCTCATATACAGAACTTTTAAAAAGGTGTTTGTTTTGTTTTTAAAGAATGGCAACAATGTCTTATTTTTAAGTTTAGTGCTCAAACTGTAGTTACTGGTATGATTACTTCCAGAGTACTAATTTATACATTAGAAAATTCAGCCCGATATATTGACTCACATGAAATGAAAAAGAATGCAGGTCCAACAGAATGTGATGCCAAGTTGTTTCTATGCCATTATTCAACTTCTTTTTTTTTAGTGCAGATAACTCCCAGAATGGACTAGTACTTTCAAAAGCTCACTCACACCTTTCATAGACATTAGAATTTATATTAACAAGTGACATACTTAAACTTTTATACAAAATGCAGCATTAGTTATCTGGCAAGATTTTTGGTTATACATATGTCAAGCTACGACATAAGATAAGCCAAATTCAACAATTCTCTAGAGACTGCCACTAAAGAATTAAGCAAATCTTCTTTTCTACGGTGCTCATAAGCCTATACCCTGTGCAGGACTATAAAATTGGGGACTTAACTGCCCCATGTCACTGAGGGATAAAGGGCAAAATCTTTGCTCAAGAGCATGCAAAAATCCAGAGACACAGCTAGGAACCTCTTCTCTTATTCTGTTTCTTAGTAAAAAGATCTCAATCCCAATAGCAAAGTTAAATTTAAATATGCGGAGTAGATTTCAGTCCTCTTCCCACTCATAATGAGAATGACAAACACAAAATCATTACCAACGTGAACTGGAGCTACACTTGATTGTGGCAACAATACATCGGGCACATACTATCAAAAGGCATAGCATACATAAAGAGGTTTCAATTAGCATAGAACGGTCATGGAATGCAGTTAAAAATTTAAGTGAATGCTGCCCCCCACCCCTCAGGATTCTTCCTAATCTGATATTGAGCATTTTACAGTGGTTCCAAGTGGCACTTGTGGCTCAGACCTCTGAAAAAAACTTTCCTACCTCAGAAATCCAGTTGTTCTGCAGTCACTCTGAATAGACCTAATGAAGTAGCTCACCTTTCTGCATTATATATTCTGATGCATGGTGTGTATATTTTGCAAGGGAGAAGAAAATAGAGTTAGCCATTCTGCCAAAACAGGATAGTATTAAAGAAGTGAAGGCAAATATATTTAAATTCAGCTAACAGACTGTTCCGTAGGATAAGAATCTTCCACGTTGAGCCATTTTTGGAGCTGAATACGTAGATTTGGAACATGGGAAACTGACCCTCCAACGCAAGCTGCAATTACCCTCTCCCTCCCAAAAAGGAGCAAGTACATACCCTATACATATTTAATCTCAGAAATAAGTTGATGGGTTTTACCTGTTCGCGATGCCCACACTTGGCTGCCACTTGCAGTGACTGGAATGGAGAGGAGTGATTTCGGAGGGATGGGCAGAAGGACCATGCTGACTCCATATGGATAATACCCTGCCCAATGAGTATGGCAATGAAGAGACGAGGTCATCTGATACAGAAGCTGGATGCCTTGCCCCTTTCAAACCCTGTGCGAATTGTGATATAAATAGTCTCTGGATGGTAGGAATATGACTGGTTAAGTTTCTTCTTCTCGTCCAAATCCTGTAACATCCAGGGGAGGAAAGTGCTAACACTGTGTGAAGGCCAAGCATGGAGCAACCTCCTCTTCTTTCAGCTACGGCATTTCTTCCACGGTCAGGATGAAGGGCAACAGTCCTCGGAGTTGTTACAGAGAGAGAGGAATGCAGCTTGTTATCTAGACCAGATTCTTCCTTGAAAACTGTTGTATCTGAATGGCTCTGAGACAGGAGAAAAGAGAAAGTCCACTTTGAAGGAGACGCTGGCATGACCCCCAAAACTGGTCTGTGATGTACAGAGTGCCGGGATGTAATTCCTGTGAGGTCTGTCGCAGGACTGGAGTCCAATTTTATGTGAAAAGAAACTGGGAAAACTGAGGTATCCAACAAAGAGGCTGGACGCTTGTGGCTCAAGTCTGAAAAAAGTATTTTGGTAGATTCTCCAGGATAAAGTGCCAAAGGCTGAAAGCTGAACATCTTGGTGCACCAACTGTCAGCCCAGCGTGAGTGTAAGTTCCTGTTAATGCAAGAAAAGGCTTCCAATAGATTTTTAGATCTACGTTGGCTGTACCTCTCAGCCACTGGAAGAATTTCAGAAGAATATGGCAGAGGTTCTAAGTTACGGATGCTTTTGGCAGGTGCCAGGAGTTTGCTAGCCATTGCAGATAGCTTGCTCAACAATGCTGGTTCTTTGGTACATTTTCTAAATTTCAAGCTGTTCAACAAACTGCATCTCTTGGCTCTCGGCCTTGGCATATGCACAAATCTCATGGCTGTTTCCGTTTCCATTGTCGGTGGTTTACATGGAAAATACAAAGACTTGAGAAGTGTGTTTTCCTGCTTAGGGAATATTTCTGGGGGAATCTCAAAAAAAGGTGAACTTTTAATTTTTCTGCTTTTTCTTACGTCTTTTAACTGATACGATGTGCAAACTTTTTTGCACATCCTTCCAGGCTGTCTTTTTAATGGAAGAGGTCCTCTTAGTTTATTTGTAGTTCCAAAGGCACCAGGGATTCCATCATACCCTAAATTAAGGTTCAGGTTTTCCATTTCTGAATCCTGAGTCTTCAAAAACTGTGAACTAATAATATCTGTGGTAATCTTTGGCCTTTTGACTTCTTCTAAAGTGCTACATAGTTTATTTTCACTGCTTCTGACAGCAAACATCTCCTCCAAAGGACCTTCAAACTTCATATTTCTTGACATCACCAACTCATTTGAAGAGCCGCATAAGAGTTCAGAACTGCGCGACATACTTGGCTGCAGTGTAATTTTTGCTTTCTCTTGATATTCTGACTTCTGTTCTTGTTGTGCCTTGTCCGACAGATGTACTTCCATCTTCTCATCCTTCTTTCGTTTAAGTATCTGACATTTCTCTATTTGATCAAGTCTCTCTGAACCTAAAGCCTCGTTTTCCTTGCAAACTGAATGAGCTGGTATAGCGTCCTGGCTGCCTGTAACCTCCTTGACATTATCTTTGCTCTGTGCATTTAATTTGTAAGGCACACATACTTCACTGCAATCCACACAGTTTGGGGGTGATTCTTTGCAAGTGTTTGATAGTATACTCATACATGGATAAAATGCGGGTGCTGTATTATACTGCAATTTTGGTGAAGTTTCTGCATCAGATGCATCTTCAGCTTGACTATCATGCACAGTTTCTGAAAGTAGACTGGTACTTGCTAAGTTTGTGAGCTTTGTAGCATTTTTTCTTCCTTTTGAAAGATTATTTAGGGTAGATCTTGGGATTTCTTCCAAAACCTTTTCATAATTCTCAGTGCTGAGATGGGCTATTTTGCTACCAGACTCTCTTGAATCTTCTATCAAGGCCCACAGACAATCTTCTCCATCAAGTAAAGATTCTTTGGGCAACTTTCTTCTAGGGGCTACTTCTCTTCCCACTTTCTTTTTTACAGATGTATTCTTAAACTTCTCTCCACAGTGAGTACTTTTCGGTGAGGTCACATCCATGTCTTTTACAGTTAGCATGCTATGCTCCTCCTCTCTTAGACTTCCCTTGCTGTGTGCACAAACTCTTGAGCTTTTTGCACCTTTCCGAAAGATAGGGTTTGTTTCATTCTCTGAAGATGAAATCTCAGTATTGCTGCCTTTTCTTTTAACAGACATTGTTACAGAATATTTTGTCACTGAAGAATCTTTGCTAAAAACTTCGGCTGAAGACCAATCACGACTGTCTATTTGTGTATTCTCAGATGACATACACAGCTTTTCCTTCTCAGGCAGAGAGATACCCAAGTTCAGACCCAATGGTGTTTCAGAATCCGCCTGAGTCTCATTAAAAGATTCTCGGATGTCAAACTTTCCAAAATGGGATGGACCTATACACTTTTGAGGACCAGTTTCTTTACCAGGCTCAAATGTTAACTGCGGGCAGGAGTTATTTAAGATAGGTTTTACTCTCAGACTTTTTTTGGTTTCTGTCTCTGAAAGCACATTCATATTTTCTGGCTTACGTGACAGACTCCCATGGATTGATGAGGAGGGCAAAAATTGGGCACTAACTGCATTTTCCCGGTCCTCCACCAAGCACTTCATCTTTGGCAAAGACTGCTGCATTCTGTTGCCTGCAAACAATAGCTCTGCTTTCTCTTTTGCACATTTGATAAAGCAAGCATGCTGTGAGCAATGTGATTTGCTATCAGAAAAGCTTTCTTCAAGAGTTCCTTTATCTTCTCTTTCACATCTGTTCTTGTGTTCTTTTAGTTCGATCGCCTTCTCCTCAATTAGATCACTGATGAAGCCCACGTATCCTGAACAGTCTTCATTTCTCACACCATTTAAAGAGTCCAAATCCACTACACTCGCTTTCAGCGTTCCTTGAAAACTGTTTTGTCTTGCATGTTTATGACTTAACGGAGACAGGTCATCACCTGTTTTTATAAGTACGTCTTCACTTTGACTAGAGCCAACTGATATTTTGGTTTCTTCCACAGAAGTAGCCATAGTTTGTAAGCCAGTGTTTGGTGGTTTGTTTAAACTTTCTAAATGTTGCTTGCTGCCCGTAACTGGGCCATGAATCTCACTCTGATATGCAAGACACTGATTTTCCATTGGATGAAGGGTCTTTTCTGTTTGGCCAGCACGTGGTGTTTGAATATTTGTGTTCTTCAGTAATGGACATGTATGGCAGATTGAAGCGCTATACTCAGAGGGATTAGCTGCAAGTGATGAGACTTCTTTCTTCTCATGTGTGCCTAGTTCTTTCTTCTTAGGGCATAATGGAGAGTTGCAAAATCCAAAATTATGAACACAGGTTTTTTTGTTCAAGTATCTGACTAATAGCTGTTCACTGCTCTTATTTTTCTGATTACCTTCAGGAGCCTTTGCAGAATCCACAGCTCTTATTTTATCAAATTGGAGAGCACACATGCCAATTTGTTCTTTTGCCTCATCTCTGTCACAAACAATTTCAATGCCATCTGTTACTTTACAAAGATCAAATTGTTTCACAACCTCTGTATTCTTATTTGAAATCTCATCTCGTACCAAGGTAGCAGCAGACTCCTCTGCAGTATAAGGTGACCAAAACATGTTTTTTGTTGTGGAAATGTCACTTATCCCATGCAGATCTATACCTCTGTTGCCCCAGTCACCTTCACAAAGAAGAGATCCACATGCCAAAGGGAAGTGTGCTTCCGGAAAGATGACTGTCTTTTTACTATTATATCCAGCTGAAGCTTCTCCTTCCAAATTATCATTGCCTTCAATCTTCTTATCAACTTCAATATTAAAAGAATAACTGTTTGGGAGAACATCATCTACATGTGTGCTCCCTGATAAAATACAGGAAGTACTGGCAGCTGTACACTTGTCTTTTATACTCTGATTATTATAATTCCATGTGTCTCTATGTTCATTTTCTAAACCAGTGAATACACACTCTCTATTTCCCACTGAAGACTTCGTGTTCTTTTGGGAAATTTTTCTTGTCATATTAGGGTTATGAAAAGTCCTGGAACTTACTGAAGACTTGAATTTGTCTTTATGAAGCACAATTTCAGTAACTTGTTCCTCTGTTGTTCCAGAAGCACCAATTGATTCTTTTCCAGATAGATTATCCCAAGTCTTGTCCCTGCTTGAAACTTCATTAGCAGTACAAGGAGGACGCTCGTTATGATGAGGTTCTCTTGATTTTTGTGCAACAGGAGGTAGAGGTACATTTAGTGTATAAATCAAATTAGTTTCTTTGCCACTGGACAAACTGTGATTACTGTTAGCTTCTGTAGCTACAACTAAACTGCCAGCCAACTCTTCTGATGTTGTATTACTCTCAGATTCCTTTTCAAGCAGTTGTGCCTCAGGTGAATCTTTTTCTAGCTTGGTACTAAGATCCAGACAGTGGTGTCTACTAGGAGGAGAAATTTTGCTGGAGGTTTTATAAAAGCATATGTCTGTCTGTCCAATTTCATGGGAAGCAATGTTGCTCATTTCCATAAACAGACTATTTTCTTTTATGTCATCCTTGCATAGATCACTGACAGAGAGTTGCCACTGGTCCTTTTTCAACTTATCACCTTCTGATGGGACCATTTTTAATTTTTCTTTTGAGAACTCCTCAGGAGATGAAGCAACAGAACTAAAAACTGAAGAATGACAATGCTCAGAATTAGCACCCTCTTGAGCTTCAGGCCAGCTACCAACTTCAACGTTATCTCCCACGGCAATTTTTCTCCGGACTTCAGCAGCCTCTTCAAATTCAGAGCTGTATGATTTACCTATACTAGCGCTTACTTCCCTCTGATCAATTTTAGCACTAGATAATCCTTCACTCCTTACCACTGAGACCTGCTCTACTGGTACGGATGTGGAGGTTTGATTTTCTACAAACCCAGTTCCATGATCATAAGGAGTCTGACTTTCAATGTTTTTGGGAAGATACTTTTTGGGGGTTTCACTGGTCATTCCATGGACTGCTGTACTATTGTTTTCTAGTGGCATATTTCTAAAGTCCAGATAACAGGTGCTTTTCAGAATCGAACATAAAACTTCAGAACTCTTTAGGAAGAGCATTCTACAACTTTCTACTGATGACAACCTATAAGGTTCATTATGTTTAGGTACAGGACCAGTACAGAAGTCATGAGCATTTTTTTCTTCATCCTGCTGATAAGACTGGCAATTAGCAAGTGATGTACTGAATTCATTAACAGGATCTCGTCTGGGTAACTTTTCTTCTCTAGTCTCCAAAATAGATACAATATTAGACCCTGTTCTCAATGGCATGGCAGTATGGGCTTTCAACCCATTATATTCATTTGTTTCTTGTGGATGCTCTGTGGCTGAATCAATGTCCGTGACTTTTAAAGGCTCTAAAAAATCTAACACGCTGGTTTCTGAAACACCAGCTCTGGCCATGACTGTGTCTACATCTGGGCATTCATTGCTCTCAGGTGGAGGACCTTTACTCACTCTGTCATTCCTGTATCCTGCTTTACTAAATATCCTAGTCCCATCAGCCTTCATACCTTGTACTTCTTCGGTGAGCTTTGGCAGAGTTTCAGCTGTCACCTGAACATTTGCTTGGTTTTCTTCTGCATAAGAAAAAATAAAGCAAATCAGAACCATATACTAAATTTAGAAGGCATTCAGCTTACGAAGCTCCTTTTAGCATGGTACACAATATCATGTAGCGTGTTGGGTTACCAAAATGTTTTTAAAAGTGAGAACTGATGCTAACAATTCTACTACAAGCCTCTAGAAGAAAAGCCAAAACTACCCCACCACAAACCTAATGCAACAAATGCAGTCCTTTTCAATACAGACATTTCCCATGAGCAGCAGGCAACCAAAGACCTGTACTTTTCAGATTCCTCTGATACAGAGCTAGATGCAATGCAGGTCCCATAACTCAATACACATGAAGACATGGCCAACATTCACAATACTTGTTTGTAACATCAAAGCCCAACATAGCTGGGTACTTTATCTGCACGGCCGTGCACTGAGCAGCCGTTTCCATTTCTTCTTCCTAGAAGGCATTTTTGTCAGTAAGTCGCCCATAGGAAGACAATGCATATCTCATTCTGTCCAAGCAATTATGATATTTAATAAACTTTTTTGTAAAATCATTAAGAAGCTGCTAATTCAAAAGAAGTTACAGTTGCTGTTAGAATATCTTCATATTCAAAACTTTACAGAAAACATATTTGCGCAGACTTCCACAGATCTTTCTCGTATTTTCTACTAAGGACCAAGACTAGATGGCGTTCTTCAACTGAGTCCAAGTTTCGGTTACGAGCATGGAGTGAGAAAGAAAGTAATTACTAGATGCAGGCAAAGTGACCAAAGTATTTGGAGCTAAAAGACTACAGATCACAATGAAATTAAGAATTAGTTTTGTTGTCCTCTTCCTTTGGATTCTGCACTTTTTCTTTTAGAAAATGAGTCATACTTTTTCACATCTTTGCTATTACTGCTCTCATATAATCCAGCTTTGAAACATAAGGAAATGCAAAACATCTGCTATTAACAACACCTTCTGCTTTGGGGTAAATAAGTGTTTGAATTAAATAACTAAAATACGTCTTTTACATAAAAGGCCTTCAGGAGAGTAAACACGCTGTCAGGAAAAAGCAGAGGATTAAGTTTTCATATTGCTCTAGCTATGCAGGGCAATAGTTTCTACTGTAAAGCAAAGTAAATGAACTATCCTACAATTGTTCATCAATTTTAAATCAACAAAAAGTAACCTGGGAGAGAAGCAGGGAGTAGATAGAGATGTACAACTAAAAAAATACGCACCTGTGCTCTTCAGAGGTCCTGCTATTTCAGTGCGACAAGTTCTCAAAGACTTCACCTCATGCTGGTTTAAGTGAGGGTCCTCCTGAAACATGACAGAAATATCAGTAGAGATTGATCAATCTCCCGAAACGTTTAGCATGTTCCAGGGGCTGTACCTGCTCAGCTAGCTTAGTTCTGAATAAGAAAACCACCAAGAAACCTCAGAACACATCAGCCCTTGCACAGAGGCAGCCTTGCGTCGCAAGTAGTTCACACCAACACTTGTCAGTCCTTTCTGATCCTATCCATCACTATCCTCTCACCATTAAACAATGAGGCACAAGGAAGATCTGTATTTAGCAGCAATGGAGTCTTGCCATGCAAACAGCTAAATGGTAAGTGGCTTAAAATCCAAATTGTCGCAAATTTGAATTAGAAGAGTAAGCCAGTCTCCAAGTCCCTCTCACGTCCCCAAACCATTCCTGTACACCTCTGGTAAGATGCATGCTTTTTCTGATCTTTATTTGAACCTGCCCTCTACCACTTCTGCCCTTGGCTCAGAAACACAAACCCTGGCACGCATGACCTAGGTCTACTCGCGAAAAAAAACCCAGGCCAAACCAAACCCCCACAACCAAACTACCTGCATTTTGAAATATGTGAAAATTCATCTTGGATAACTGAATGACTATGGAAAGTTTAATGAATGTTATTTTCACAAACATTCAAATCAATCAAACAGATATCAAAATCCAGAGGTAAAACCACAAAGTATTTCAGTATTATGCAACACCCAGTAATTAGTGTAAAACACGCACCAGTGCGCCTGGCTGGTACGTGTTCAGCCACAATACTGTTTTTCTTCCTTATGTTCTTCTGGTGTGTGTGAGAGCTATTTACAAACTAAAGGAAACTGTTCCAGAAAGTCACTAAAAATCTCATTTTTAAATAGAGAATTTTGTGACTCTTGAGTTTCTAATAGAGTATTCTTTGGCACATTTTTCAGCAAGCCTTGGCCTAGAAATAACATTTTTATCATCAGTTTTTGTTAGAGGGGAGGGGAAAAAAGCCACGACCATGAGAATCTCTTGTTTTGAAAAAGGAAACTAACAGTGATTTCCTTGCTAAGTACAAACAACAATCATCAAAATTAAGAATAATCTTCATTTGTAGATTAAAACCTGAACTACTAAAGTGGAGCCCCTTGTAGCATTATAATACTATTAACAGGCTGCAATAACTATTATTTAGTGGTGAGTACCTTGACCGGGAACGCCGGTACCGCAGAATATGCTGTACCCACAAAACACAGATATGGGGCAAGGAGCTTTTTAAGCTGTTTCTCTTCTTTTTACTGACCAGTCAGTTTTGTGCTTTGTTCTGTTACATACCTGCCTCACACCAATCCCATAGTATTTAAGAAAGTGAAAAGCTTGGTATTTTAAAATATTGTTCCTCTACTGCAGAACAGTCTAATTTGTCACTGGACCCATGATAATCCAAATAATGACACGTGAGCCAGAAGACACAGATAAGAAACAGGAAACCACATGGACAAAGTCCTCTGGCTAATCACTCTAACGCTAAATCCAAAATACCACGCAGGGATGAATTTTTGCCTTTGCTTACTTGTTTTGACCAACTTTCCTCAGGAGTTAAAGCACAGCATTCAGCACGACACTCCTCAGCATCTTGTGCCTCTTCGTCTTTGCTCTGGTATTCACCCCCAGAACAGTCTAGTTTCCTAAAATTTCTTTTTTTGTTTTTTTCATCCTCTTCAAGGCCTCCAGCATCTAGTAATTCTTCAGGACGGGATTCTGCTGGCCCATGAGAAATCACCATTGGCATATCACCCAAATCCTCTGTCTTCTGGCAAAAGTTTTCTCCCCGCGAAGTCCTATGATGCTGAGCGGACAGACTGTCGCTGCGTGCTAGCGCAGGCGTTGGTACCTCAGATTCTGCATCTAATCCTCCGTAAGGCTCTGATACGGCCATGCGTTCGGTGTCGCTGCTCTCCGGCAGCCCGGCGTACAATTCCTCTAGCACAGCCAACGCAGAAGAATCGAGGAGAGATTCCACCCCAGATGATAGCATCGGGGCAGCTGAAGATCGGTCGTCCTGAGCTTTTGACAGTTTACCCTAAAAATAAAAGCAACGTTAAACCAACGTATGTAGGAATAATCTCTAGATTAAAAGAAAAGCTTCATTCTTCAAGATTCAAGCACACATATTTAAAAAAGATACTTCCAAGTAACTTTTTAAGAAAGGAGCTGAGAAACGTTTGAGTATCTAAACAAATGTTTCACTAACAAAAGCAGTGCATGGACAAATTGCCATTCCCAAGGCTCATTTCCACCTTCAAACGCCTCCCTGCTGATACACCCCCATCTGCTGCAAAACCTGAAGGGACTGCAAAGCAAATTGCTATGGCTTGTCTTACACTTCCTACTCCTTAGCTGAAACTGAAGCATCACTTGTTTCCTGTTAATTTCTTAGGTTTCTAATCCTTGGGAAGAAACAAACAAACAAACAACAACTTTTCTTCCTGCCTTTTTCCTTGAAGGAGCACTTTCCAAGACACGATCCAGCCCACACCGTGCCCCGTAGCCTCTCCGCCACAGGCACCCGACGCGCCGTGCGCAGGATGCGTTGTGCCAGCACCGCTTTCCCGCAGAGCCCGGCTACCGGCCTCGGGACCCTCGCCAGCCCCGGCAGCCCCCCTTGGAGCG
>NW_009649175.1:358724-360737 GCF_000708025.1 Charadrius vociferus | reverse complement strand
AGCCGAGCGGCTGCTTCTTCCGCACCCACGTCAGTTCCAAGTTTGAAGGGTCTATAGAGTTTGTTTTAACAAACTCGGGACGTCCGTTTTTATTTGTTTTTTGTTTTGTTTTGTTTTTTTTTTTTTTCCCACCGTGCCTTTATAGCTCGGTAATGGAATTGACTTTCTGAAAAGCCTATTTGCAAGCTCAATACTTTAGTCTTTTTGAAAGGCATACTACCTTCAAGTTCATCTGCGATTTGATTTGATAGAAGAGTACAGTTATAACAAATGTATTATAGGTAGAAGAGCTTACATTTCAATTTAATAACGTGGCTATCGTTTTATGAAGAAAACCTTGTTTCAGTTTAAATGCACTTCTAAAAAGACTAAATTGTAAAAGTGAAGGTCCTCCTTTGAAATACGCTTTATTTTAAATGAAAGTGGCAAGAAAAAATGCACTAGTTGATGCACTTAAAGTCATGCAAAACAGCGTCTCAGACTTGCGTGTTTGCGGCTATAGCACTGCCCTCTGCTGGGTGCAGCTCTGCTGTTGGTGTGAAATCATGCGGCTGTGGATTCCAGCAGCTTTGAAAGGCATGTGAAAAAGACCTGTGAAAGGTGGAATGACAAAAACAGAATATACAATTGGCACTGGGCATAAGTCTGGGTATTCATTTTAAAGCATTTGACAAAAGGTTCAGAAAATATCCTTGAAATATAAAAGAAGTCATTTTAGGGAGCGGTACTATCTCTCTGACAGGAGTGCTGGTAGAAGAGGTTGTTACTAAACTTTTAGTCTGACCTTTATTAAACTTTGTAATGTGCCTGCCTTTCAGGTGTGGCATTCTTGGCTATGTGGTGGTACAGCATCCTTTGTTCACACACAGAGTATAGAGAATGGTTTTGTAATGACAAGAGATGTGTGTTTGCTTTCATTTCCATATTAGATATGCAAGATGTCTTCAACTGGTTTTACTCAAAGTAGCTGAGAAGAACTGGAACACAAGATGAGAACCAACAAGGTGTACAAGCTCGTCATACATAAGAAGGGTTTTGGAGGCAGTGGTCAGTATCACCTGGTTCATACCAGTGAGGCCAGCACTCACTTAACTGAAAGCAAATAACTGATTTATTGATCTTTTTAACCAAACAGTGAAGATGGAACTTCGACATGATAAGCAGTGATACCAGCGAGAGTTTGTAAAGTTCTTTTTTAATAGCAAGATACAGCAGAATGAAATTGCATTTGTCAGAACAGAATGAGATTGCACCTATAAAATAAAACTGCTTTATTCTCCCTCTTACCCTTTTCTTGCGTCCCTTTTGTTTTGACCTTGTATTTCAGTCACTCTTATTAAGTGACAGACAAGTCAGTGACTTATGACTGCATGTCGATATGTTTCAGTTTACTGAGAAGAATGTAACTTATTTGATTGTTCCCTACTTCTAGACTTAAAACCATAGTATGTTAATAAAGCTTGTTAAGATTCCATAGCTATCTGCTTTCTTGCTGATGTTTAAGGAAAAATACAAAAGAAGATTCCAGTTGCCTAATTAAGGCATACTCTTTTGCTGAACAAATCTTCTGTGAAAGTTCTGTGATTTGAAAGAAAAGTTTTTGCCCACAAGAGTGGCCAGATTGAAGTGGCTGGATAGGAGCACTGCTGTGTAGTGAATATAATGCATTGCTGACATGGTAATCCTAGGCTAGTGTACTAAGTAGAGTAATCTGTTGTGTACAAACATACAAGCACCTGTGTTTGGTATATATCTGTTCATTGCCGTTTTCCTCATTCATTTGTGTCTTGTAGATGATGAACTGGTGGTGAATCCTAAAGTATTTCTTCAAATCAAGTTGGGGGATGTTGTGGAAATTGCACATCCCAATGATGAATACAGGTGAATTCTCTTTTTGCTGGTATCAGTCAGGTGTGGTTAGAGTGTTGAAAGGGTGTGTTCATGTGCAGAGGCTTCTAGAGTGAGAGGCTTTTAGAGCTGATACAACTTTGCTTAAGGATGCTGCTGGGTTTT
>NW_009649175.1:336371-358707 GCF_000708025.1 Charadrius vociferus | reverse complement strand
AGCTCTCCCTTCAATTTTGTGGAATTCTTTGTGTTTGGTGGTAGTTTGCTGACCTTTCAAAGGGCAAGTAGCACCTGAATGTACACTCTAAAATGTCTTTATCCTCTTCATAGAGCTGCTGTTACCTAATGATTATTCTATAGTATATCCTAGGCAAAATTAGAACTTCCCAGCCAGCTATAAAAACATAAACCTTCTTGTATGAAGCTGTTCGTCCTGCTGCCCGTATCTGAAAAGTAGGAGTACATTTGTATGAGGTTCTGAGAAGTTCCTGTGTGATTTACTTTCTCATTTAGTGTGTCATCTTTACCTAACAAGTACTTTATAATTACAATAGGTGTAAAGAACAAGTTAGGGTGACAAGCAGAGAGGGTGATATATGAAGCTTTCTAGAAAATGTTAATGTTTCTCTTTAGCTTATCCCATGCTCCATGTTACTAAATAGTTTTGAGAGAGTGATTTACCAGTGTAGACTGTTGGTATCTCAGCTTGTCTACCTTTTTTCTTTTTTGCATGCTAGTCCCCTGCTTCTTCAAGTGAAGTCACTTAAGGAAGATTTGCAGAAAGGTAAAACTCTAGATTCATGCTATGCATAGTAAAATCAGAGGCAAAGATTATGTGATTGGGCTGTACCTGTGATTGTCTAATTCATATATTTTAACTTCTTAAGAAAATCAACACTTTGTCTATTTAAAATGGAAGGATTATAATTTTATCAGAAAATGAATAGCCAATTTTAAATCTGCTTTTAGTTGAGTAATGTGGAGTATGGTTTAAACAAAATTGGCTTTTTAGCCTTAAATTTTTGTTTCTGCATTCTCTGACTAGCTTTATATCTTTTCTTCTTGCAGGAATTAATTAAGCCTAAACTTTGAGTTTATCATGGTTAGTTTGAATTGAATGACTCTTAAATTGGGCCATAGCTGAAAGAAGCGGTTGTCTTTTGCTGAGGCCCTAAGTGTTTCATCTATCTCACTGTATTGCTTTTGTACTTGTAAACCACTTGAAGCCTTTTGGGGATGTTCACTTCTCTATTGTCCTTTCTCATTTTTGTGGCAGAAACTATAAGTGTGGATCAGACAGTTGCACAAGTGTTCCGACTGCGGCCATACCAGGATGTCCATGTGAATGTTGTTGACCCAAAGGTGTGTGGCTTTGCAACTGTTTTCCACCTGTCCCTTCACTTAGCTCAAATCAGAGCCCCCTGAGTTTCCATCTACGGTAGTATTGGAAAAAAAGGCATTTATTTCTTATTGAAAGGTATTTAGCCTTCTTTCATAAGGAAATGAATGAGGCTTGGGCAATTGAACTATTTGTTACATGTCTCTCTCTTCTCTGCCTACAATCCCTCTCTTTTTGAAGTCCAGCTTCAACACAGCTTGATAGAAATTTAGAAATTTCAAGTCTCCCTACATTACAGAAATTCAGGATAACTAGGCAAAGTAAAGAGAAACAGTAAGTGTCCTAGTCAAAAGAAGAGCCATGGCACGGATTTGCATTATTTGACACCAGAGAGCCTTGTAAGAAAGGCATCTCTCGTAAATGTCCCAACTATCAGAAGAGCTTCAGTCAGAGCTTACATTCAATGCAAGACAGAAGTCTGCAGGAAATGAGGCTTCCTTAATGTCATGAACAATGGAACTAATTTGTTTTACTTTTGCTTCCAATTTGCACTGAGACTTGTAGCACAGATTTAGTCCTTGGGCTTTTTCTTGTCACATTGTGTCTTGCAGCTCACAGTAGCTCCAGGTACATGCCCAACTTTGGCAGTTATTCTGATGGGCCTTCCCTTTTATCTTGCATCTGTTAGGAGTATTGACGTGATTTAGCATGGCCGTGATTTAGCATGGCTGTCTCTGTGGCATTTGGTTCTTAACAGAACAGATTGAAGGGCGCTACTTAGAAACAACAAGTAAAACCTTAGCACTGTTTTTCTTCTGTTTCCCAGGAGGTGACCTTGGACTTGGTGGAGCTGACCTTTAAAGATCAGTATATTGGGCGCGGGGATATGTGGCGACTGAAGAAGAGTTTGGTAAGGCCTCTACTGTCATTATGTGTAGGTTGGAGGCGATTACCTGCCTTTTTCTTTGCTCGCTGTAAAAGAAAATAAGTGTTTTACAAAATACAGAAAACCGAGGTTGAGACCAGTGTCAGCAGCTCCTGAGGAAGTTATTCTGTAAGCAGTACATCAGAGTTGGAGAAATGGATGTAAACACATTGCAGAAAAAATTAATTTTATTTCCTACTTCACTGCAGTAATGTTAATTACTGCCCTGGGCACTGAAAATGCTGTTGAGAGTTTTTTTTTCTTATGTTCTGAATTTTAATGATTTACTACATCTGGAAGGAATTGAATCCAAATGTTTTTCAAGTAGAAGTATGCTAATGTATCCCCTCTCCGATAGTATCACTCAATAAGCCACTATTAGAAGATTTCGTTTCTGTATCTCTGAAGTGCAGTCTTTGGCTCTTTTAAGCGCAGTAAATTAGACAAATGAACCCAATAAAAGTTCGTATGTGTTAGAAATTATTTTCTGTTATCCCTTGCAGAGGTTCTGTAGGCTGAGATGTTAGTAGTAAACATGCTCAGTGGTTGTCATGATTTTATGGCAGAAGTCAGGTGCTTGAGCGTGAATGTTTTTTTTTGTAAATTGGTCTGCTCACTCTGAGCCTACTGTTCTCTTAACACCTGTAACTATTCTCTCTTAGGTCAGCACATGTGCATACGTCACCCAAAAAGTTGAATTTGCGGGTATCAGGTCAGTGGCTCCTCTGAGGGCTTACTCTTACATATGACTGTAGATTAGAGTCCAGAGTATCTGATCTTCTCTGAAAAATCCTCGACACTCGTATAGATTTTGTCTGCACCATGGGGTGGAGGAAGGCTTCTATCTGATTTGCAGTGGAAGAAACTAATAATAGGACAGCCAGCTACACTTGTAGCCTCTGAATGCCAAATTATTTTCCTTTTCACCTCTTATAACCGCTTCCCAAGATGTATTAATAGTTCAGATGAGGGTTACTTCAGTTGCTGTTGAGATGGCAAAGGGGCAAGGAAATGTGCAGATGCGGCGGGAAACAGCTGTTTGACATCTTTTGGGTTAAAATCAGGTTTTAACCAAATAAACTTCTACTCTGTCTTCAAGTCATCCTTGAATGCAGATTTTGGTACATCCCTTGTTTGCTCAAATATTGATTGTCTAATCTTCATATTCACTCTGGTTAGCAAATATTCTGCACTCGTTTTCTTCCAGGGCGCAGGCAGGTGAACTGTGGGTAAAGAGTGAGAAAGTCACTTGTGGATACATCAGTGAGGACACCCGGGTAAGATTTCGGGGAGCAGGGGGGAAAGGAGGTTTTTCTCTTCCTTGACTTGCCAGGTTTCTTGTAATTCTGTCTTTCGCACAGATTTGTGTGGATCATTTGAATTGGCTGTGTTGTAAGGTGAAAAATGGCAATAAATTCAGGAGAATGAATGATTAATAAGCTTCAACTCTTCTGCGCTGGCAGCACTAGGAATTACTCGGGCTGTTGAAATGCCAGCTCGTTAGAGGGGAAATTCCCTATCATGCAGCGGGCACAGTCATACAAGTTGCTCTGTAGTTAACTTCTGCATTTGGCCCTTTTAGTGAATGTACCTTGTTTTAAAGATCTTTCATTCCTTTGCAGGTGGTCTTCCGCTCCACTTCTGCCATGGTTTATATTTTTATCCAGATGAGCTGTGAAATGTGGGATTTTGATATTTATGGTATGTAGGGAACTGACCTGCCTGATTGTGAATGTGGATGGCAGCAGCTATCCTTTCTGCCCCTACGAGAAAACTGCCACAACTATTTATATCTGCCACTACTAGAAAACTAAAATATCCTGCCGTTAGCCTAGGCAGTGCTCTGAGGTGCGCTGTGGTGCCTTCTTAGATCCTTATTTGCAGTGCCACGCTCTTCTGTTTCCTGGGTATTCCATAATTTTCCTGTCCCTAGTGTCGGGCCTGGGTGCCATTATCTGAGTGATGAAGTCAGGCAGGCCAACTGACTATGAACCTTGAAAAGGTTTTCTGTGGATATAAACATGTTTGGCAATGAGGACAGGTGCAAGCCTGTGTGAATCCTGAAACCAGAAATGTATGGAAGTCCTGTGCAAAGAGGACTTCAATGTTTTAGATTTTTCTTGACTTTGGCTTAGTGAGGAAGCAAGAACACTGCCTTAGCCCAGGTAGAGTCAGCTGAGAAGTATTAAAACTTCAGGCATTAAGAATGAGTCATTTATCTGTGTCACTGTCCCATTTTTTTTTCTGGCTTAGTTCATTAGCAGACCTCTTACCGCTTCCTTTGACCATGTGTTTAGGCATATGTAACTGGGCAACTGTTCAAAACTGAGCAGGGGATCAGTTGTGTGTACTGTGCCTAAAAGATAGTACAGATGCTTTCCCAGCACGCTGTGTGTTGGAAAAATGAATTTAAAGGTCAGATCCTTTTGACAGTAAGGCTCTTGTTTACATCCTCTGAAACATAGTCATGCTTTTTAATCTTTTTATCATCTATGCTTTAGTGATATTAGCATTCATTATGCACACAGCTGCTCTGATTCCGATAAAAATAATTGTCCTAGAATCTCAGGGTTAAATATGCCCCATAGTTGAAGTAACTGCTGTTATTTGATGCTTTGGAGATTTTTACTTTGCAGGGGATCTGTACTTTGAGAAAGCTGTGAACGGTTTCCTTGCTGACCTCTTCACAAAATGGAAGGTAAATAGCTGCTTGAGTTCATCCTGTGCTGAAAGAACAAAACAGTGCCATCTTAATGAGCCCGCTGATGTGCCAGTTTGAGGAGGAATTGAGTTGGGTCAGGCAATGCTAAGATTTACAGGACTGTGAGAGGTGGCTCCTGGGCATCAAAAGAGTGGATACTGTACGTCTTCATTAAATCATATATGTACCATGTGATCCCAATACTGATCTGTTGTATCTGCTGTGTTTGTATCATACAATTTGTGTGGAGGCTCTGGCTGGACTAAGGTCACTAAATGTGTGATAGAGTTGTTTGTGCTTCTGCAGTAATGCACAAGTCAGTTTTGCACACTTTTATTTGTTCTAGGACTCAGTTCTGAATATTTCCCTGGCACGGTGTGCAATCTATTTAGTGCTGCTATCTTTTAGTGTGAGGGGGTTCTAGGTTGTAGTACTTGGGCCACTGATGATGTGAAAGCTTCTTGAAAGTGAGCTGCTTCAAAAGCAAACGAAGCCGCACTACCTCTCATGGCTGAACAACCCAGAGCTGTTTCCTGTCTCGGTGCATGATCTGGCTCAGAGCAGTTAGCAGTCCTACAGCAGACTTCCACTGACTTGAGAGAACCGTATCAGTACTCAGAAAAGGCATATATAAAATCTGCAACCTAAACTGAAAGAGTAGCTAGACAAGGCAAAAGTCTGGAATCCGAAATGTTTAACGTACATGCATGGTACAGCTCGTTATGGTCCTGAATGTTAAGGAGGGCAGGAGCGTGCCCAACAGATTTGTCTTGTTTTCATTGTGCATTGTGTCCGTTGGAGAGTTATTAGGAGCCCTGCGTGACTTGTCTGTAAAATGCCGGTTTTGCTTTTAATACTACTATACCGTGTTGGGCCTGAGGGATGCTGGGGCTCACAGGGCTTTACCAAGCTTTTCCTTTCGCGGGTATGGCCAGTGTGCTCGTTACAGCTTAATTCCATTGCATGCATTAGCGCTGTAACTGTTTAGTGAAGTTTTAATTTTTTATTTCTCTGGAATTGTTAGGGGTATCTTTCTAAACATTAACAAATAAGATTATCAAAGTGCCATGAGTATGTATAAACAGATTGAGTCAACTGTCTTAATTTTTTTAGACAAAAATCTAGTATCTTGGCAACTATAGAGAGGAATTTCATTAGAGACTAGTGGAGAGTGCTCCTGTTAAATGTGATCGCACATTTAACGTTTAATGCACAGAATTTACAGGACAGAGCAGAGCATTATGTTATTTCATAGAGGTGTATGCAGCACTCATGCAGATATATTAATACAGCAGTCTACTTTTTTCTAGTGACTTTTGATCCGAGGTGTGAGGGGAAGGAGGGTGTTACTATATGTGTATATACACAGGTTTCTACTGGATGTGACCCTTAAGCTTTTCTTTTTTCAACTCTTCTTCTTGAACAGGAGAAGAATTGCAGCCATGAAGTGACAGTGGTTCTATTTTCCAGAACATTTTATGAAGCAAAATCTATAGGTATGTAAATTCTGTATTTTCATGTTTCTATTTTAAAATCTATCTCCTTCGCTCTTGAAAGTTGGTCGCAGGCTGCCAATGACTTTTTTTTTCTGCCCTTTTTTTATGCTGACGTCCAAAGTATTCCCTACCAAGCACTGCGGATACACAGCCATTCTTATGGAAGTATTGCAGTGAAAACCTTACATAGAAGGATATATGGCAGGTTTTCCTCATCATACTCAAGCTGTAATATTGTTTTAAAAGCAATTTTAATATTGTATAGGAGATCTAATATTTCTCAAAATTTAGGGTATTTTTTAACAGAAATAACAGCTCCTTACCAGAAAAGACGAATCATTTCTATACAAGTTCATAGGATAATACCTGCTTTTGCTTCTGTTTCAGATGAGTTTCCAGAAACGCATCGTGCATCCATTCGGCAGGATCATGAGGGAAGATTTTATGAAGATTTTTACAAGTATGTCTTCCTCCCAGTTCTCTCACCTCTTGTCTCACAGTGTATGCGCAACCCATGTGGAGAATATCACATTATTAACTGTAGGACCTTGCAAGGAATTAAGATAGTGAAAAACGTCCATGTCTGAAACTGGCAGCAAATCGATGAGTATTCCTTATTCCATCTGTGAGTGCACACACATATTTGCTAAGACAGCATGTGAATATTGTGTTTTCTGTGCTCTGTTGGAATTGCTGATAAATGTAAAAGTTCTGTAGTGTTGGGAGTAGTTTTTGCTTAAGGCTTGGGTATTTTTCAGATCTTTACATTTTTGAGTAGTTGAAGAGCAGATGGTGCCATTGCCGAAACCACAAGTGTTCCCAGTTAGGTACTGGAGCTCTTTGGCTGATGGTTACAACAGATGCAGCTGTCGAAGCTGTTGTTTGATTCTGAACTGGGACTTTTTAACTGCTAGGGCTTTTTTACTGCTTTGCAGAACAATGATGCTATTTGACATACAATGTTGATCACCCATTTAGAAGTGAGAGATTATTCTGGCTGGGGGTGTGCCCAGCTTTGTGTGTGCATCTACACCTTAGGGATTGTGACAGGTGTGCAGTAGGTCTAATGGACTGCCTAGCAGAAGGAAGAAACACCTTTTTGTGCAGTCCTTTTTCTATAGCTTCTTCATCCCTTCTCACTTCCTCTTCATAGCTTCCCTTCGTGATCCTCATTATGTTGTGTTCTTTCTAGAGTTGTAGTTCAGAACGAGAGACGAGAAGAGTGGACCTCATTGCTTGTGACCATTAAAAAGCTTTTCATCCAGTATCCTGTGTTGGTACGACTAGAGCAAGCAGGTACAAGAATCCTTCTTTCCCATGCTTTTACCCTTTTCTCTCTTGTGGTTTGTTTTGTTTTGTTTTTTTTAATTTGTCTGTAAACTCTCTAGTTTCAGTTGGAGTCTGGTATTGTGCTCTTAGTGCTCTCCTGGCTGGCTATTTTGTTTGGGTCTTTCTGTGAGGTATACCAATACCAATTTTGCCTGTAATTTGTTGGAGTGATATGATTTACTACAAATGCAGTTTTATTTTGTTGTTTGGTTGTGTAGTTTGGGGTTTTTTTTGTTGTGTGGGTTTGTTTTTTTTTTTTAAAGCCAGTCTGTACAGAGATGATAATTTTTCTTTTCTTTTTTTCCTTCTGAACACTTCTCCAGAGGGCTTTCCTCCAGGTTGCAATTCTACCTCGGCACAAGGGAACTACCTGGAGGCCATAAATCTTTCATTCAATGGTAAGTTATGAACAATGGATAAAAATACACAGGGGAGGACCTATGAAAGTAGCTGCCGATAAATGAATATGGACTTCTGTTGCCCGTTCATTAACACTGTGAAGAGGAGGGGAGTATTAGGTGGTTAAGTTGTCGTTTTCAGCCTCAGAAGAAATTTTCTTGTGTGCCTCTGGAAAACCAGTGGCTCTCAAATAACTGAGTATTGGGTATTTCAGGCTTCAGGAACCATTTACAGGGTTAGGATGAAACTTTCTACTAGCTGTGCATCTGTATGAGAACCTCTTGGAATAGAAGTTGAAATTTTAAATTACGGAAGCATTTCAAAATCAGGTTAGATCAAATGTGATTTAGGTGAAGAAGCTGAGCCATTTTTTTTTAGCAGGGAGATGGATTTGATGGGCTGGAAAGGCTCTCCAGAGATGTGCATTTTGTGATTCTGTACATCACATGTCATTCGGTCAGCTTAATGGCTGTCTTGTTACTCCAATGGGAGGGAGCACAGTATGTTATTTAAAACGATTAGCAATGAACTTTACCTTGGGGTGTTTTGGGGTTTGTTGGTTGGTTTGTTTTTGGTTTGGGTTTCTTTTTGAGATTTTTTTAAAGGAAACACTAAGCATATGAAAAAAATATTCCTTTTTATGTATCTGGCTCCCATCTTCGCTTCTGTTCTAACTCCTCCGTTTCCTGTAGTTTTATTCAAATTTATTGGTTGGACAAGGCTGTGCACAAGCACTCTCACGCTTGCATGTGCTTTGTGGAAACTTGTTTAATATCACTGTTAATAGAGAGTCACCTCCCTTTCTCTGGGGGGAAAAAAAAAAAGGTCCAGCATCTTTTTTCTTTTCAAGTATTCCCTAATTCTTTCTCTTAGTGTTTGACAAGCATTACATAAACCGGAACTTTGATCGGACTGGCCAGATGTCTGTGGTTATCACACCTGGTGTGGGCGTATTTGAAGTTGATCGACTCCTTATGATTCTAACCAAACAGCGGATGATAGACAATGGTAAATAAGTAATGATACTGTGCAATCTTTATGAAGGCAAACAGATGTATTTGGAAAAGCTCTACTCTTTACTTGCTATGAAAAAGTATTTATTGTAACTTGTGTGCTCTGGAAAGAGGGGTTACAGCTGGAAGACTTGTGTCTGCACTTCTTATTGAACTGGGCAGATTTTTGGAGGACTTCCAGGGATTTCATTTCTTTTGTTTGTGATGGAGAACTTAATCTGTCCATGCAGACCTTTCCCTTAAAGGATAATCTTGCATGAGTTGCATTAGTTTAGAAGAAATATTTCTTACATCCCCACTGGTACTGTTGGTTTGTAACTGTACCGCAGGACTGTTAACTGCCATTTTTCAGTATAATTAGATCTTAAAATCTGATATGAATACAAATTGGGCCTTCAGCTCAAGCTGATCTGTTTTGGCTTAGCATATCAGTCCTGCTTGGTAGATAGCTGAACTCTGCTGTTCTTTGTTTACAGGGATAGGTGTGGACCTGGTATGCATGGGAGAACAACCATTGCATGCTGTACCACTCTTTAAGGTAATGCATGCTTCTCTTCCCTTCTCTCGGCCCCTACTAGAAATGTTACTGGTTTTGTGACTAGCTAGACACAGCTAGTTGCTATGCCTCTGAATTGCTCTTACAGCTCCATAATCGCTGTGGACCTGGTGACTCCAGACTGGGTGATGACTACAATATTCCACACTGGATAAACCATAGGTAGGTGAACTCTATCAGTCTTTGTTAAACACTTCTGCTTCGCTTTCCTCTTCATAATCTGTTGAGTTCTCTTTCTTCTTTCATTGTCTATTCCTTTGCTCTCCTTGCGATGCAAAGACGTATTACAATAGTCTTGCAGAACTAGGAGTGTTCTTGCAGAGCTCATGGCATTAATGCAGCATATCAGAGGTGGCAGGCAATTTGCAGAGGAAAAGGTCTTGATCTTAAGCTCTCTTTCTGGCTAACTTAGTTCTAGCCTTTCGCTATGCTTGAAGGAAGTTAGGAATTTAAACATAAAATACAATCGCTTCTACTAGATAGATTATTAGTGAAAACAAATACTTCCCAAATGAACAGTTACAAGTAGAGAAAATGCAGATAACATGGATAAATATTGGAACAGTGCAAGAAGCACTGAGGCTTGGTGTTAACATTGCTTTGCTCCAAGACATGGTAGGTTTCCTTTCTGCTTTCTGTTAAACATTCTGTGCCATAATGCTCTCTTCTTTTCTTACACGTAGAGGTCAGGGCTCAGGATGAAAACTACCTCCTCAGTCCTTGTTCTGCTGTAGGATTATTTTTTTTCCTCTCTTTTAATATGTCATTTTATCTGCATGCATTAATTGACTGTCCTGACCATTTACCATTCATGGGTTGCTTCTACCCAGTATTTTCGAGTGGCTGAGAGGCGTCTGATCTTTGCTGTAGAGGAAAAAGGTGTTTGAAAGCTTATTATAAGCCTAAGGTAGGATTTAAAAGATTCAGATAACAAGAAACATATCTTGAATAAATTACTTCAAGTACTTTGGGAGGAGGTCTGTAGTTTTCAAGCAGCTTGTGTGATTCGTTACTGTCATGTTAATTTGGGAGAGTCGTGTGTAAACTGCACAGTACTGTATAACCCTTCTGTAGAAAGAGGAAGTGAACTGGGGAATGCAAATGTAAGCATATTAAGAAGAGGTCTACACTGAAACAGTGTGGGAATCAAAGGCTGGTGTTTAAGAAAAGAATAGCTTCTCTCAAGTTAACCATTCATCAGTGTTTTCCATATGTTGTCTTATGCAGAGAAAGGTATCCCCTTTGCTCCCTCTAATAGCTGGCTCAAATTCACGGGCTGTTTGCTCTGTAGCTAACCAACTACGTTCAAGTCTTAGAAGACAGCTGAGCCGTCCTGTTTTTCCTTTCAGTTTTTACACGTCCAAAAGCCAGCTCCTGTGTAACAGCTTCACTCCACGGATCAAGCTGGCAGGAAGGAAAGTAGGTATCTTTCTGATTTATGGTTTCTTCTTACTAGCTTGTCAGATACCTTTTCTCAGCCAAGCATCAGAATCTTTCTAGCAAGTATTCCAACGGCTGTAACTAAGTTTCTGTGTTAAAGGACAGTGAAAGCAAAGCTGTAATGATTGTTGTAGAGATTGTGAATGAGGAACTAGTTGGTAGGTCTTTCCTATCTAGGATGAAACTAGGTGAGAAATGTTTTAGCCACCACAAAAATTAGTTTTCTTCTTGTCCTGGTTTGAGGTTCTGTAACAAAGAACTCTGTGGAGAGGCAGAAAGGTGTTGACAAAGATGTGTTTTTCACACAGGTTTGTGACAGAGTATCAGTATGTAGTACTTCTGATGCGGTCTAGCTGCCTCGCTGAGTCAGCAGGATAAACTTTGTCTGATGCTTGATTACAGTGGGGGATAATTCCTTAGAACATGCTGACTGTCTCCCTTCTCTCTTGTCTTTTCTCTCGCACCTTTTATTTTTTTGGTCGCTTCACACTTCATTTTGTTGGACCCTCCAGCCACTGACTGAGAAAGCAAAAAATAACCGAGATGCCTGTGAGTAATTCTGTTCTGGAATGATCTCTCCCACTGACTCCCAAACTAATGAACAGTGGTAGGAAGACAATGACACTTCAGCAAAAACACTACTGATGAGATACGGGAAGGGACAGTTGTTGCAGAGAACCATCAAAACCACATAGTCGTTCTCCAGGATGTTAATGTGCATATATCAGTTGCCCTCTTGGCATATAACTAATATGGAGGGGTGAGTTTCTGTCCTGGCTGCTTGTCACTAGGCTAGAGGAATAGAAGGTGTCAGGCTGCTGTGCTAGTGGTACTGTTCGTGGGAGTAGGACAGGGGGGCGTTCACCGGCTTGGGATGTTGTCAGTGCCATGACCACAGAATTGCAGAGGGAGAAGTCTGCATTCTTCTCATACCACTTCGGTTTGGGTAGGCGTACGTTCTGAAAGTGAAGTTGTCCATTCTTTCAAAGATGCTTTAAAACATGCAGTTCCCTTATGAGGGAACTTGAGGCATCTGTTCATACAAGGATTGATTTTTTTGATCATTCATTTAATGTCTTGGATATACGGGGGAAGATATTAGCGCCTCAGCAACCTTGATTCAGAGGCACCAACTTTGATAACTGAGCTGCTCCAGCTGCTCTGATCATGAGGCTTTTAAATGTATTTCTTTTGGAATAGATAACTTTTCTTATTTGCGATGGTTGGATACTAACTTGCAGACCTTGAACATTTTTGAAAGAGGTTCCAGTGCTATATGATTTTTATTTCAGCATTAGGGGCTCCAAAAGATGCTGAGAATGCCTTGCCTATCCAGGTAGATTATGATGGTTATGATGCCCAGGTGTTCAGACTGCCAGGCCCGTCTAGAGCCCAGCGCTGTACCACTTTCAGGTAAGAGGTTTGTGAGACTACTAGTTCTAGAGTAGCCATGTTATGGTTTATTTCTTCTTGCGTAAAATGCTTTGAGAAATAGGAGAATTAAACTTCACGTGCTTACAATTGAACAAAAAGCTGCTTGTCTGGTATTTTACTTCTAAGATAGTGTGTGGGATCTAGGAAAAGGCGTAAGTACCTTTTCCTTACGTCTTTAATTTTGTCTGAAGTAGAATGAAGTTAGTCTCCCTTGCTAAGTTCCTAGTAGATTTTGCAAGCTGGGTAAGAAAGTACTTGCACAATAGACTTGCACAGAGTTGTAGAAATAATAATAGTTTGATGCACTGCTTAGTCACTGGTACTGAACGTAAAGTGGTAGGGAATCTTCCCTGAAAATGATGCCTTTCTGAATGAGAGAAGGAACAGAGAAGCAGAGTGCAGGTTCTGAAATGTTCCATGGCCTTCCCTGTGTGGAGAAAGACCAATTATCCTCAGGTCCTGGCCAAATTCATTGCACAACCTATAAATGTTAGTGCTTTTTCAGGGACACAGGATTGATGAAATTGTTTTGAGTATTTTTTTGCTTTCCTTTCAGTAGCATTGCCTAAATCTGAGGAAACTGTGCACGTGGACTCAGTTGTTAATATGAGAAGCTCGTAGAAATCCATGCTGGAAGATGCCAGTGTAGTTTAATGTAGTCAATAATTCCAAGTAGTTTCCCAATGCCTATGTGTTCCTAGCACTGTAGGCTCAGGTCTAGTATTTTCTAGACCACATCTATGTTACCAGCTTGGTGTGGTGTCTGTAGAATTGCATAAACAGTCGAGCTCTTTTCATAGACGTTGTGCTGGAAGCATTTTAGTGTTCTGTTCTTCTATTGTATGATGCACAAAAGTATGTAATACCTACATAGTAAAAAAAAATAGCGATAGCTTCCCTGTAGTCCTCTTCTTGAGTTCACCTATTGAGTATTGAGTCTCTTACATGACTTGGGCCTGTTTAAGCCCCTTGATAACCCAGGAATTAATCTCTCTTTCATATCACTGGACATATCTGTTTTCAGCAGGTCTGTGAGGGAGAGAGAAAGTCGTACCAGAAAGAGCTCTAGTTCCTACGATGTCTCGTGCAGCCCTTCTCTGCAGAGCCGCGTGCTGCCCCCAGAGGAGGTGAGGAGCCAGGCTTCTGATGACAGCTCGCTGGGCAAGATCTCCAACATCCTGATGATCCCACGGCCTCATCTGCACCAGTGTGAAGTCAGCAGCTCTTTGGGCTATACCAGCACCAGAGGTCAGCCTAAGGCAGATGGGAAAGTACCTTAGGTGGTGAGAGGGGAGAGAGAAGGTGGAAGTTTGTGTTGGCCACCGCTAGGCCAGCGCAGGGGAGATGGTGCTTATATGAGCATTCATGGTAGACCTTTTCCACAGCTCCAGCTATGGCTGGCTGTGCGTTCTCCCTTTGTTATCCTTGTCCAATTCCATTGCTTTTTTTATTGGCTTGTCCTAAATAGAAGTGTCCTGACACTGATTTGCTCTTTTCCCTTGTCTATTGCCTTCTTTAATCTTTGACTATTCTCCTGTGCCTGCCTGCAGATGTGGACATATACAAGTAACTTCTTATTATCCAGGTCACCTATAATCTGTCAAATGAGAATTTGCCTTAGTAGTGAGCCCTGGGGGACCCTGCTTATAACTTCTCTCTATGGGGATTTGTTGTCATTAATAGTCACTTTCTGGATCCTTTCTTTTGACACCGTACTGCTGAGCTATCTTGGTGTGTTAGCAGTGCTGACAGTCTCCTTTTTTCCCTTCTGATTTAATTTTGTTCTCAGACAGTATGCAGTATCTTACACAAACCCAGCTCATTTCTAGGTAAATTGCATTCCTCCTGCAATTGCTTGATCTTCTGTAAAAATCTATCCCTAAAGGCTCTTTATGTTTTTTTTTTCGTGTCATGCTGTATGACACCTGATACCATATTTATCCTGTTACAGGAGTTGGATTTACTGGTGTGGAACTGCCATCACACAGTGTACTTCGCATTACATTGACCTTTCGTGTTTTTCCCTGCTGTCAGTTAATATATACTTTTTTTTTTTTTAATTTCTGTTACTCCTTTAGTTCGAAGAATAGTCTTGTGACCCAGCTGAAGGTGTGCAACTGAGTGGGGATGTGTGTGGAATAGGAATGGCAGGGAGGGAAGAGTAAGAGAAAATTAAGTTTTTCACATGTTCTAGTTGGCAGTATAGAGTGGTAAATGAGACCCTTCCTTCTCTTTGGGATTTCCATTTGCTGAACAGAGTGATTGCTACTTAGTCATTTGGTTTATTTCTCCTATTTTTAAATAACTGCACTTGTGTTCTACATTGAATACTAATGACTAACTGCTAGCTGAAATCGTGTCCCATGCCTTCTTGAAGGAATCCCTTATTTCAGTGATCAAATCTGAATATGACAAAAAAGGCATATGTTGCTCATTTGTAGCTTCTGCTGTGTCTTTGGTACTCATCCTGAAGTTTCTGGTGTGTCAGTCTTTTGATTTCTCAGGAATTCTCAAAGCTCTGAGTAATTCTTCATAGTTGACTTGACAAGTGGTTTCCTTAGGACGTCATTTAGTATAAAGCGACACAGTATGCAGCAATGCTGTAATGGCAAAGGGAATAAAACTCTTTCTTGTCTGGATTCTTGTTTACATTGCAACTTGCAGAATATATTGAAATTCCTTCCAGCTTCTCTCCTTGCCTACTCCTCAGTTCTCCTTATTCCCACGTACCCTGGGGAATCCTTATATCCCTAAGCAATTCATTCTCTTTTGCTTGGCTTCTGCATGATCTCACGTCGACTTTAATTTGTGTTTTCTAGATGTCCTTGAGAACATGCTGGAGTCTCAGCAGCGTGACTCCAGTGCCCCTGGGAGGTTCCATGTTGGCAGTGCAGAATCCATGCTGCACATTCGGCCTGGGGGATATACACCCCAGCGAGCGCTGATAAACCCGTTTGCCCCATCCCGCATGCCCATGAAACTCACATCTAACAGGAGGCGCTGGATGCACACTTTTCCTGTGGGTAAGTCTGTTTCACAGCATATTAGATCGCTGTTACTTTTTCCTTGTCCAAACACTATCACAACAAGAGAACCAATGTGACCTCTGGTGTCTTAAAGTACTCTGCACTGTGACAGAGGCTGAACTAAGTGTATAGGCTTGATAAATCAGAGATCCTCTTTTTGAAACTGTTACCATCTATTGGCAAACTTGAAGCATATCGGGTACTATGGAATAATCTTCTAGTACATGGAAGCTGTTGAAATGCATCATAACTATAATTTGGTCGACTTTCAGATGCTGAATTGTTCTCATATTTGTTTAGCGCCTTGTAAGTAGACCCTCCAAAATATTTTAAAGAATATTCTGCTTCGCTGCCTTCAGAGAAGGTGCCAGAGGTTCAAATCTTTGAAGATTTCGTAAACATGCTTTCTTAATTTCCATTAGTCAGCATTGCCTGTGTTGTTGACAAAAGGAGGGTACAAGCAACTGAGGGATCAATGTAGATGTGGTGATTAATGGTCAAACTGTAATTGCGCAGGTCCATCAGGAGAAGCTATCCAGATCCATCATCAAACCCGTCAGAATATGGCGGAAATGCAGGGCAATGGGCAGCAGGATTTGACGCATTCCTCTGCTGAGCTGCTGGAGCTGGCTTACCATGAGGCAACCGGCAGGTGAGGTCCTTAGGATGAATCTGTGTAGACTGTACGCAAACATCCCTTTTCCTTAATATTTTATACATGTTACAGTAAGACAGTTACTAAACTGAAAGGTCACACTCAATATGTTGTGTCAGTGCCACATATGCAGTTTATACTTTTGTTATGAGATATAAAGATCTTTTGGCAAGGCTGGAGATGGTTTACCTCTCCTAATTTGGGGAAGGTGGTGGTTTATCACAGAGAGTTTGCAGTGCATGAGCAATACACTGCATTGTTCATAGCACTGTCCAAAATTGCCTTATAAAAGCCTGTGTGAATTCATGATTTACTACCCCAATAGCTGTGACCTTCATCCCAGAATAGAATGCTTTTTAGCACAGAGCGTAGCTTTGCCTCACAGTAACTGTGGAGCAATTTCAGTGCTACTCATTCAGTCCTGTCTTCCCCATGTAAGAAATACAGCCATCATAAACGTCAGGGATGGGATGCAAACGTGTTCGTAAACTAGTTTTCTTTTAAAAAAAGAAACTTTGGTCAGTGTTGGAAGCTTATATTAATTGTTGGCTCTGAGAAGCAAAAAAAGATCCTGGTGTTACTGGATGTGGCATGGTTGAGGGGAGGCTGTTTTTACAGTGAGAGAAATGCGATCGTTTACCTAGGCCATTTTCCAAGCTGCACAGTTGTTCTCCACTCTCCAGATATTGTCTTACCTGTTTTTATCTGATTGTTCTTTTATTGGTAACATTTTGTCCATGTTTTTCACTCATCGTTAAATGTAGTTTACCAAAAGCATTTTAGTAGCTTAGGCAACTTTAGAATTGCCCATAAGTTTGGGTTTTTCATCATTTTTCATCATTAACTTTCCTCTTGCCTGCTTGTAGAAATTCGTGTTATGTATTGTTTCTGGATGCCCAGGGTGAGTGAGGACACTGCTGGTATCCTCTGCCTTTTGCATTTTCAGGTTTTTTTTTTTTCCTGCTGTCTTCAAGCGCTCCTTCAGGAAATTGCACTACTTATTTATTCTTTCATGCTTTTTTTTTCTTTTACAGGGAAATTGTTGTCCTATCTTATACTTTGTATTGTTCTTTAGAATACTCTAATCTCTTTCTGTGTTGCATACTTTAATATGACATCATCCTCACCAACTTTGTTCTCTAGTTATACTTTAAAAAAAATTATTGCCTTTTTATTACTCCATATGTACATCCTAGCGTGCTAAATTATCTTGTCATTAACACCAATCTCTTGTGTCATATTCTTGATGATTCTTTTTCTTGACGTCTTTGGTCTCTGTGGATGATAAACTCATCCAAAGCAGTTTGCTCAGTCTGGAATATTGGTTTTATAGACCATGAAATCAGATCTGTAAATGACGAGCTAAGTTTTATTCCTCTCCTGGGAGGTATGCGAGTAGCTGGTTCTCCACTGTCCTGCAAAGATAGTGCACTGGTTATTGCTAGAGGCAAAGAACAAACGCTATGGACAGATACGGAATATTGTTACAGATATGGAATATTGTTACTGTGCTGCTTTTGTGCCTGTTTACCGTCTTGGTGAACACCAGGGTTTCACCACTGGCTCAGCTGGGACGGCAGGCCGATTACTTGTTATTTGTTATATCAGCTCTTGCTAGAAGCAAAGAATGGCATGAGTGAGGAACATTTGTGTAATACAGGCTCTTTTGTTTTTCCCCAGACATATCAGCTCTCGGCATCCAGGTGACAGTGCCTCTTTCCTGAGCTTCAGCGGAACAGAAGAGTACTCTAATGGTCTGGCTGGCAGCAATGGTGCAGGTAACAAAGCAATGGTAGAGCACGGAGTTGGGAGAGAAGGCCTTTTGTTATTAGCAGTGACAAAGTAGTAGAGCCAGAAGTCATGGAAGGTGGGTGGACCAGGCATTACAAAGGAGAAAGAATCAATAATGGAAAGACAATTTTCAATGTTGAGTGATCTGTTAATGCTCTTACTGGGACTTTTTGATGTGTGGTAGTTTATTGGGTTGGTTTGTTGTTTGGGGTTTTTCTGTTTGTTTTGGTTTAATGTATCTCTACTTCTCTAGGTATGTTTTATAAACTTCAGCATAGAAAGATTATTGTTTACATATGATAAGCTCTTGGGCAGTTGCTTAGTTCCCTAATAACAAAGCACTGATGTTCAGACACAAAAAAATAACAAAATATGCACTGGTATTGTTCAGAACTGCTTTTTTTCTGGGTGGGGTTGCCTTAAGGTCACCCTTTGGATTAAGAAACTTGTTTGAATGTATATATTTTACATATACAAGCTGATGGAGAGAATGAAGTTTGCTTGTATCTAGGTTTTGAGAGAAGCTGTAAAAAAGCAGGTTTATTTTGCGTGCTAAGTTCTGGGATTCAGTGTTTTCTAGCATTTCTTGTCTTATCTACAAATGCACTTTCTCCAGATTTTAAACACTTTGAACATGGCGCTGCTTATACTAAATGTTACTCACCCAGCCCAAAATATTTCATCCTGTTTTTGAGAGAAGACACATGCCTGTACTTTCAGTTGAAGATTAGTGCTGCCTTTCTTACCTTATCCAGACATCTGAATTAGTGGAAATTCTCAACATTTCTTTTGAATCCTGTACTTGGGACAACATGTCACCCTAATCATTCTGTTGTGTTGTCTGGATTTTTGCAGCCTACTTTCTGATTTTGTGGATGTGCTTTTTAGATAGGCACATGGAAAAAAAATTGACCTTTGGACGAAAGCATTCAAGATTACCGTTCTTTTTTCAAAACCAATTTAAAGGTTATTTTTTTAAAACAAATTCACCCTTCTGAATTACACTTGGATGAAAACAATTATGTTTTCCCCTATGCTCATATGTTGAGGAGCCATAAAGAAGTTAGCCTACTTAATTTTCTTGTGTCTCTTTTGTCTTGTGTTCGTGTAGTTACAAGTAATTTTGTTCTGTTGTTTCCTTACGTGGATTTCATCTGAATACATTTTCTTGCTTTACTTTTTTTTTCTGCCTTCTGCATAGACTTTGTTTACTTTCTCAATTGCTAAACTGCGTTTCAGCTGCTGGATACAATTTGCTTAACATAGATGCAGAGCACATCCTGGCAATAAACATGCTTGCATTTTATAGAATTCTTTTGTGTCTGTAGATTGGATATAAATCACGTATGTGGTGGAAGTTAATCTGTCTGTCTGTGAAAGTCGTTATAATCACCTTCCCTGACTAAACGCCCTCAGCCATCTGTAGCTGCCACACTGTGACTCAGTGGTTTCTCCCTTATGGTTTGAGTCACCTATAAAATGAAACAGTTCGTGGTTTGGTTTAGGTTTTTGGTTTGGGTTGGTTTTTTTGTTTGGGTTTGGGTGGTTTTTTTTTTTTTCAAAAAAATATGATTTCTCAGGGAGTCTGGTTCTCCTCTGCTGCCCACAGCATGTTTTGCTGCAACGTGGGCTTCACAGTGAAAAATTACCCCATCTATTTACATTGACATTCAGTATGTTGTCTTTATTGTCCAGCAGATGGTAGATGATCGTTCAGAGCAAATAAATCTTGTTGCAATTCCCTAACTAGATGGCAGATGGCATCAGCGGAGTTGGTGAAAGATGAATGTCAATTTGAGCCAGCTCCTCTGCTGTTTTACTGGCATCATCATGGAAGCAGATAACCATCCTTTCTGCTAGTAAATGCTATTTAGAGTAACAGTTATGATGTTGGTATCAATTTCCTGGATAAATCGGCATAAGCTAGTTTTATAAAAATGGCTCCTTTTAAATGTATGGAGGCTTCCTGAAATTTGTATTTTGATAAATGCCTTTTACGTCAGCAATTTTTCTTGTCTCCTTGGTTGCTCATTTCCTCTCATGTGCCACAGCAGCTGTTTATACAGCTACATGATGAACCAGCTCAGGGATCTGATCCAAATGAAGAGTGACTGGAGTTTCTCTTTGCTGTATGGGTTGTTTCACTGTAGCTGCACAAATATTGATGCAAATAGAGCGGACACATGAAATGGGGACTAGGAAGAACTGGTCAAGGGGTATCATAGCATCATGTTGGCTCAGTGTTCACTGAGATGTAGTTTTAGTGTTTGTTTTCCAGGTTAATATGCTGCTTAGAACAAGTCCATTCAACAGTGAGAAAAACCATAATGTCTTAAGTCCTAATCAAAACTTAAATACAAATTTTCATTTGTCTTAAGTACCTTATTAGTCTTTCTTTATATTAGTATAAACCAAATAAGCTGCATTTTGCTCCAAACCTGAGCATATCTTCAATAGCTGTCATTTCATCTCCTTTCACAATGAATAAAAACTTCCTTATTATTCTTTCTTAGTGAAGTATGGACCAAGGTTGGTCTTACGAGTTGAAACATAATGGAAGTTGCTACCTTTTCAGAACATGGTAGTTTTGAACAGTCTGTAATTAATATATTGGACCTATTTAGGGGCACTGAATTAGTAGGGGCGTAATTAATACTTTCAAATTTTTAGCCTGGCAAGGGATGAAAAGGTAGTTTGTATTTCCTGACTCAAGAAGAACTGTTTGCTTTGTTTCTTCCCCGCTCCCTGGCAGAGAAGTGAAATGTGTACTAGTAGTTTATGCTTAAAAATGTTGGAATTGGATTAAATCTATGTCGTGGTTTTCATTAATTACTTAGACTCTCTAGAGTCTTAGATAATTAGAATCTTATATATGGGCTCTCTTCTCTCACCAGGTGAAAGTCTGTTATGATTTCCGTTTTTGCTGCTCCTGTGTTTTATGAAATTCTTCCTCTTAGCTTATCCCTCGTTTGTAAAATGAGAAAACTAATAAAAAAAATTCTGGTTTGGGGTACTGAATGTATTTAAAATTACTTAGCTGCTGAGACCTTGAGATTAGCAAGCTAAGTGATTACAGATGACTCTTCTTTTTTTGTTATTTGCTTTTTTGTGGCATGTATTTTTCAAGGTGTGTTTCACCATTTTGGGGAGGTTGGTTTTGCTTGTTTTTTAGCTACTGAACACTTCTAATGAGATGTTCAAATTTCATCCAAGATATCTTTATTTTCCTCGTTAGTTGGCTTTGTATTTTCCTGCTGTGCAGAACCCTGAGTTCTTTCCAAGGAGAGAAATGCCATATTCTTAAAACATTTGTGTGCTTTTGATTTATTTTTATTTGAAATGAAAGTGAAGTGCACAATTGCTTAAAATAAAAAGCGTATTTCTTTCTTGTAGGAATGAACCTCAAAACTCAGAACAAAGATTCCTTGGAAGATGCTGTCTCTAACTCTCCGGACCCAAGTAAGCAGGAGAAAGGTTTGGAAAAGAGTTTGCATAGGTGGGAAGGTAGGGAGGGAAAGGGCGTGTACATACATAGAGGCATCAGGAGGTGGGAGGCAAGAAACCGAGGAGCCCACTTGGCTTTCGGCAGTAGTTTATTTTGCCCTGCAGTAATTTGCAGGATCTCCCTGTACTGTGTCTCTCGCTGGGATGGCAGTTCTGTCTCTCTTAAGAATATGTGAAACTGGTGGTCGTGTTACATTTGAAATTCTTTCCTTACCAGACACTATTATGCAAAAAGCTTAAGCTGTTGAACTTTTATCTGCCTCTCAAGATGAAAAGTTTGCTTAGCACCAGCTAATTGAAGCAGAAGTAGTACAGTCAGTTTCTAAATTTGGTACTGTTTACTAAGAAATAGCTGTCTTTGTCTAATACAGAAGCAAGTGGGTGACTGCTTAAGAAAACATTTTCTTTATAGTGGTCTGTCCTGTATTACTTTCTTGGGCAGTGCTCCTGCCATTAATGTTAACATTTTGATAGTAGAATAACTTTCTGTCTTTCTATGACAAGAAGTTAAGAATTAGTAATTGGCCAAATACCTTGATATAGACGGATTGAGGCAAGTTAGAATGTAGTGCAGTAGCGAACTGATGATATAATTTAGTTAACTTTTGCTTTTCAATGTCTAGTTCTAGATCTCTGTAATCTCAAAACTGCAACTTAACTCTAGGAAAGGGTGTGGGGAAGGCTTGCTTTCCAAGTTACTATTTTTCTGGTCTTCCCACCGCTCTGTATCTGTCTTCTGTTTTTATAACTGTAGAAATACTCTCTTTTCTGCTGTTGTACTATTCCAGAAAGAGGCTGGTCTGTCATTCTTTCTCTCCTCATTCCCAGCTCCTTCTGCAGTTGTCTGGGATGCAAAGCTGGTCTGATTTTCTTGTTCAGACTTGGAATGCTGATCTGTTTTATTAATAATGAGTAACTGCACCTGACTTGCTGTAGTTTTGGAAG
>NW_009649175.1:312137-336334 GCF_000708025.1 Charadrius vociferus | reverse complement strand
AGCGGTGGCTATGTCAGCTCTAGCTTTCAATCAACAGAAAATTAAATGTATTAACTTTGAATGCCATTTGCATGATGGGATTGAATTAGCATGTGCACTGCATTGTTTAACAAACTCTGTCTCTTTCTCTCCCTCCCTTCTTCCCGTCCTACTTTCCTTTTCTCTTCCCATTCCACCCCCTTTTTGTCCCTGTTGACTTTATGCCAACTCTTGTTGTCCCTCATTCGTTCTAACTTTCCTCTTCACATATTCCTTACATCTTCCTCTGCACCCTGTTTTTTCATGGGTGACCATATATGCCCCATTGTCTGCCCCCCCAATGATACAACGAGGCAGTTCTGACGCTGTCTGCTCCCCCCGTAGTGCCAGGCTTCTGTTGTACAGTTGGAGTGGACTGGAAATCTCTCACTACTCCGGCATGTCTCCCCCTTACCACGGACTACTTCCCCGACCGGCAGAGTCTGCAGAATGATTACACTGAGGGTTGCTATGATCTCCTCCCAGAAGCTGACATTGACAGGTTTGGCCAGCACCTTCTCTGTAAAGTAACTTGCATTGAATCCAAGTGCTTAAGGTGCAGTTGATGGAAGAGGAACACTTCGGAGACTATGCAAGAGAAAGATGAAGTGCTAACATAGTTAGCAGCAGAATAGATTTTTCTCTTAGATTTTTCTCTTTTCAGTGGTAACTTTGTACATTTTCTGATGTTACCATCTGACAGTATTGTATTCTGTGGATTTTGTGTTAGAAATTGTTTGCATACAAAATTTTACATCTCCTTTCTTGTTCTGTTGTATTTCAATCAAAAAAAAAACCCAGACAAGCAACCTCAAACTATCATCTTTGTTAATCTATTTTCTAGCAAGTATTTTGGAAACACTAAATGAGCAAATGCATGTGTACACACAGTGTTTAAGATGCCTTTCCTCACTTTCAGGGATAGTTAGTTTAAAGAGTCTTGGTGGAAAATAGTGTTAGTGGGATAAATAGAACTTCTAAGCTTGTCTTGGAGGTCTCTGGTAACTATTCTTTAATAGGGTTGATTTGGTTTTTTTCTGAAACTGTCACATCTTCTTAAACGTTTTTCAAACTTTGCACAGGTTGTAAAACATTGGAAGGACCTGTTCGTGTTGCTGCTTTATGGGAACAAAACAAAAATACTATCAGAGTGATTGCAGTACATGGGGAAATAGCAGCATTAATGAAGAAATACCTAAAAGAAATGTAAAATGTGCCTTTATAGCAGGAAAGAGAAGTTCAGAGCAGTAGCTGTAATAAGATGCCATAGTGATGTGTGTTTTAATCTCTCTCTGCTCTAGACTCCCTGCTGCGGGAGAGGGTGGAGCACTGCCTGCTCGCTTGCAGTTCTGAGCTCTGCTGAACATTTGCGAACTGCACTGAGATTCTCTGCAAAATGCTGTGAATTTATTGGAAGTTTAACAACTGTTCTAAGCAAATTTGTTGCTAGTTGCAATACTGCTTTTAAAGGCAATAAGAAGTATTGCCAGACAGCTAATCATCACGTGTTTAAGACAGAAAGGTACCCATTTTTCTCCCTGTTCCTGCAGGTTGGTTTTCACAGGCAGAGGGCTCCACTTGCACAGAGCCCAGTGCAGGCACAAATCCTCAATTAGGAAACGCAGAGCTAAGAATAGGTGTGTGGTCAGCTTCCTTATTCCAGTCTCCTTAACCTTTGTGTTCAGGAGAGATGAGGAAGGAGTGCAGATGACAGCCCAACAGGTGTTTGAGGAGTTTATTTGTCAGCGGCTCATGCAAGGCTATCAAATTATTGTGCAATCCAAACCGCAGAAGCCAGCCTCGACTGTGCCACCCCCGCTCAGCAGCAGTCCCCTTTACAGTCGAGGTGAGTCACTTTGTGTTGACAATTCAATCTTTTGTCTTTCTCTCCTTCTCCCAATCCTGGTAACCCCTATGAATTGGGCATAGATGCTCATAGAAGCCCTCTGTTGGTTTTTTGTGTTTGTTTTTTTTTTTTTGTTGTTGTATGAAAATCTTTGCTGGGAGAGAGCCTGATCTGGGGCAGCACAAACAGCTCAGCTGCACCGTGAAGGGACAGGTGCAGGATTTTTGAACTGTAACAAGAAACTGCCCTCATATTCCTGATGGTGAACCCAGATGAAATATGGCTGGAGTGCCGTTTGGGTGAATACATCTTAAACACAATTCACATGGTGACTGCAGGGCAGGCACCTCTCTAGAAGGTGGCAGACTAAAAGCTCCCAAATGTATTATCTAGAAGCAGTTTCCTAACTGTAAAATAGTTGTGAAGGTCCCAGGTAGACAGGTAAAGCTTCATTGTCCTGAAACCATGAGTCAGCTAAACCTAGTTAAACTGCAGAGAACTGGAGTGGTTTAAGAGGGTATCATATTCCCTTGAGAGAATGTGATTTACTGTTTGATTTCTGACTTTTTTTTTTTCTGGATATCCTCTAGACAAGTCTGCACGATACAGTGTTCGTAGAGCAAGGAGTACACATGAATAGGGTATGGTTCTTATTCACTGGTTTGGGAATGAGCAGCTATGCTCCTTTGGTAAAATACCGAGCTTAAGTGGTTAGTTCCAGGAATGAATCAGAGAGGAAGCGAAAGTGGAGCCCAGGTTTACCATTAGAGCCACTTATTTCTCAACACTTCATATTGTCTGTTCTCAAGTTGTCCTGACTGGAGATCTGTATTGAGGGCGCATGGATTGCGAATGCCCTTCTTTGGTTGTGATACTAGCAAATCTTAACTGTAAGAACAGAAGGGTTGTTGTGCATATATTCCTTAAAAAGGTGGCCTGAAAGATGGCTTGTAGTTTGTCTTGAGTTCAGATGCCCAATTCTGGAGGTACAGTTTGTTGACAATGTTCTGACTGTTGCGGTAAGCTGAAAGGGAGTGTGTTTTGCTTTTTACAATTAGGTCTTGTATCAAGAAATCGACCTGAGGAAGAAGATCAGTACTGGCTGAGTATGGGCCGTACTTTCCACAAAGTAACACTAAAAGACAAAATAATTACTGTGACTCGATACCTGCCAAAGTGAGTATCTCTCTGAGCAGTTTGTTATCAATGTTCACATGAACGTGCTTTCCCAGCTGCCTGTACTTGCTTGAAAGAACATAATGTAGAACCGTCTTTCTCTTCAGGAGAAGAAAGAGGAGCACTGCTACTGATGATGCTGAGGTTTATGTTTGCATTTTCTCTTTTAGATATCCATACGAATCTGCTCAGATAAACTACACTTACAGCTTGTGTCCCTCACACTCTGACTCTGAATTTGTCTCTTGCTGGGTAGAATTTTCCCATGAGAGACTAGAAGAGTACAAGTGGAATTACTTGGATCAATATATCTGCTCTGCTGGCTCTGAGGATTTCAGGTGAGATCTCCTTTTCCATCCAGACTGTTCTGTGTCCTAATTGCCTCTTTTCCTTTTTGACCTAAAATTTCTTCAACAAGTTCAACCCACAAATAGTCAGTACTTCAGGGAGAGTAACTGGCCTGCTTTCACTTATATGGTGCTGGCAGCTGTTGCCTTGTATCTTACTCTGTTTTGCTGTTGCATTTTCTAATCTTGGATACAAAGTCTTGATCACAAAATGCAGTGTGATTTTTTTTTTTTTTTTTTTCCTCTGCTATAAATGCAAAGAAACATGATGGCATTTTGTACCACACAAATGCATTTCTTGGCTTCTCGCTCATTTCTGGATCTGACTCAAAACTTCCATTTAGTGTGAATCTGTTGGAGGCCTGCTTGAGTCCTAGGCTTAGCGTGACTGTAGTCCTGCTCCCAAGTTATGTAGAGCAGGGCTTCTTATTAGCGATGTGGAATATCTCCACTAGTATCAATAGCGGTTTTGATATCTTCTGTCAACAAAACCAGTCTGTCTGTATTTTTGTTTCTTTTCAAGTCTCAATCAAAATGCCTCCTACTCTAATGCGTACCTTTAAAATTCCTTTTTTTTTGCTTATTTTTAGAGAAAAAGCCTTTGTAGCGTATCTTTTATAAAAAAGAAAACATACCTCTATGATGTGATTACTCTGAAGATAGCCTTGTTTTCTCTTCTGCATATCAATGTTGTAATACTGCCCAGTGATAATCATATTGCTGACCATTCCTTTGCATATCTGCTTTGTCACTCAGGGGTAGCAAAATGAGGTTGTCACTATACTTGCTGAAATTTACAGCAGACAGTTATGTGCCTAACTTTATGTAAAATCCTTTATAGGAAACTGTCCTGAACTCTGTCCTGTCTTCCATGTTTCCTTCAGCCTTATTGAGTCACTGAAATTTTGGAGGACCCGCTTTCTGCTTCTGCCTGCCTGCATCAGTGCCACAAAGCGCATTATGGAAGGAGAAGTGCACTGCGATGTGTACGGTGACAAGCCCCGTTCTGACGAGGAGGAGTGGCAGCTCCTAGATGGATTCATTCGCTTTGTGGAGGGTTTAAACCGCATTCGTCGACGCCATCGATCTGATCGAATGATTCGAGTGAGTCAGCTTTTAGTTGGGTGAGAAGCTGAGTTTGACCTTTGTCTGAACCATCTAATGAAGCATTAGTACAGAGACCCTGAGACAATCCCAAACAAGTTGGGAAGTATATGTGTGTGTACGTGTGGGTGATCCATACAAAAAGCGCAGTGCTGACTGATGAGCTATTTCAGATTTCAAATAGTATCGCCTTGTTAACACCTTGCTATTCTTGAACTAATTAAATTTACCTGGAACGAGTATCCCAGGCTGCTGTGGGTGGAACCAGGATCAGAACACCTAGGTCGCTCAATGAGAAGCCAAGCTCTTCTGCACAGCATAGCCATGCCTCAGCCTGTTGGTGCTCTGTTTTTTCCTCAGCTGGTCTTCTCTTACCACAAGCCTGACACCACCTCTTTGCAAATGTGCATTGCTTTGTGCTGCAGGTATGGTTGGCCTGGACACGTTACTGCACCTTGTGATGCAGATAATTGATAAAAAGGGATCTATGAGGTAGTTAAGCTGGTAATTTCTGACTGGGTTGGCCTTGTACTGCAGACTTAGGAAAAGGATTGTGCAAAGAGAACCATATGGGTGCATTCCTGTTGAACAGTAGTTTCGAGAGGGTTCTAAGAAACTGGTTCGTTTCCAGTTTCCATTCTCTCCCAGTTCACACGCTGAATGGGGTGAGCAAATCCACCTTTTCCAAAATAACATCCATTTTATTTTGCAAATAGCACCTGCACAAGACACTAGGCTGTTCCATTTCATGTGTACATATGGTTTAACTCCCTTTTAAAAGTGTGCCTGATAAAGCCCTGCTGATGTGAGGTGTTGTGTTCTTGCTTACTAGTTAAGCCTAGCTTGACTAAGTTTGTGCTTTCGTTTTTTCTTTGTTAGAAAGGGTCTGCCATGAAAGGCTTGCAGATTGCTGGTCCAATTCCCACCCACTCTCTGGAGCAGTCTGGGCCTCCCATTGGGAAGAAAGGAACGTCAGCGCTTTCAGCTCTGCTGCAGATGGAAGCCAGTCAGAAGTGAGTCTCTACAACTAGCCTGTGTGAAGAGCTCTAAAACACCCTTCTGACATATTTCACCTGGGCTGGCTAAAGCAGATTTGGGAAACTTTGCCTCAAAAAAAGGGATGTAGGATCCTGCATCTTTAGTATCCTTGTGGCAGGGCTGGGGAAATACTGGGCTTTTCCCATGACTTCCTTGTATTATGTTCTCAGTGATAGAATGAATACCAAAGCCTAGAAAGGAACGCGGAGACTACAGAAGTGAATGTCCAGTAATTTAGAAGGAGAATCTTTTTAAGTAGCACCTCAGTCCTCACACATCAGATTTGTCATCTATTTGTGATTTGCCAGTACAGTTGTATTCGCATAAGAAGAGCTTAACTGGGACATAAACGTACACAACTACACCACACCAGTTGCATGGTCTCAGTATAAATACTGGGTAACAAATATAGCCTAAAGAATATAGCTTGTTTGCACTGATAACGCCTATTAAAATACCTGTGAAACTTCTGAGGTTCTTTTTCAGTATTGATCTAGAATTGGTCAAAGAAACTCAGAATACTAATACCTGATATGCTGTAAACACAATTTAAAACACGGTTGCTATTAAATACATAGAGATTTTAATATTTTTCTAATGATAAGGTAGTATTACACATGCATAATGAAGCTCAGTAAGTTCAAGGGTCCATGTTGTTTATATGGGGTAAAAAGTACTTACAGAACATCGGATGACTCTGTGCTTCAGAGTGTGGGAAAGCCAATATCTGAAAATACAGTAGTGCCCCTCTGCAACAGTTGCCTTCGGGTGGAAGCTGACACAGAGCATGTTTGAACAAACTCTGGATTCCTTCCTGTTTTAGGACACTGGGGGAGCAGCAAGCAGCAATGCTTTCTGGGAAGAGCTCTGCACAGCCTTCGGAGAGTGGGAGCATTGCAATCACGCCCACCTTTATGGACAGCCCTCGTAAGGTAAAGACTTTCTGGTCTTTCTTTAGCTCCTATTTTTGCATAAGAATTTCTCAAGTAATAGAAGATTATTTCTGTAAGCACATGGCTATATCATACCACATCTTATGCTCTAATCCAGCAAGGACTGGTCTGATACCAAGGATGCCCTTAAGCCTTTGTGTACGAGGGCATAAGAAGAGGTTGGGGCATAACCATCCTTCTGTTCTTAATACTGTGTCAAGGAGATGAACTCCCTGGGATGCTCTCTGTGTGTTTTGCTAATTTAAATGATATTTGTTAATTAGTCCATTTCCTTTTCCGGTATCACATTTCATTTCAGTCAGGCCTTGATTTTTAGATTTAGTATTACAGTGCTGTCTGCATCTATATGAAGGTTGTCTTTAAGAGCAAAATCAAGCTCCAGACTGTGACTGTGTGAAGCTTCAGTGGAATTTTAACAGCAGGAACTGCAGTCACTTGCATCTGCATAGAGGAGAGGATGTGTTCCTGAGTAGTGATTTAGATGTCATTCCTTCACTGGCGGGACTCCAGGCTGGAGAAAACTGTCTTCCTGGAGCTCTCTTCAGACACTTAAAGAAAAGACTGTGCTATCCCTCAGCCTTCCTGTCACTGTACTGTGAGTGCCAGGAGAGCAGAAATTCCACCTCCAAGTCTAATCAGAAATATTTGATTATTTTTCCGTATTCTAACATGAAGGTCTTTCAGCAGAAGTAACAAGGAATTGAACCAAGATACAGCATCTAAGTGTCTTTGGGTTCAACAGCTGAAGTATTGCAAAAAAAAAAGTTCTCGGATGCCCCACTATGAACTTACCCATCTCTTTCGGTATTTTTCTTCTAGCAGCTAGTGTTTTGACATTCACTCTTTCTTGCCACCGCCAGGGACAAGTGTTGCGTTATTCTGGAGGCCTGGATATTGTTAGTTGAAGTGATCCTGTAACTGTAGTCATGTTAGTAATAGACACCTACTTGTAGAATGAGAGTGTTCCCAAAACACAGATGAGACTCTGGAGCAGGTCCTGCTAGGCTTGGAAAAAGTAGGTGCAGAAACTGACTTGAGGCATGTTTGCAAACTTCACGCTTTGTGTTGGCCTCTTCTACCATTTTGGAAGGCCAACTTCATCAAACTTCCATCTTTAAATACAGAAATTGTAGATAATCTCTTTCTACTGGTAAAACTGTTGAAAATTCCAGGTAGGACAGAAGACAAAAGAATGTTGTCTGGTTTCTCTGCAGGCAGAGGGAAGAAGGCAAAATTGGCTTCTTTAGCAATGGCACCCTAGTGTATTGGAAACAAAGCAGACCTTGTGCTACCAGCAAAGCTAATAAGCAAATGTGATCTTGTGTAATTTTAAAGGTAACTATATTCAACAGCGTCTCTGGAGGGCTGGCTGGAGAATCTGTAGGAGTGCATTATCAACTCAAAGCCTTTCACGCTACGGTAATAAACAGTCCAACAATTATTGATGTGTGGGGTCTCGGAGAGGAGCAGTTGGGATCTCCAAATTCATGGCTCACGCTTGTTGGAAAGATGCTGGTGGACGGGTAGCCTTGTCATACAGCTTTGTGCTCACTTGGAAACATCAGCACGTGTGTGCCTCATGTTTCCAGGACAACACAACCCCTTTAGGGCTCACCAACATGGGTATGTCTTTTGGCTGTCCGGAGACTCACAGCTGAAGTACTGACAAATTGTCACAGCTGTGCACTCTGTCAGCAGCCAAGGGAGCAAGTGCTTTTCTAGGATGCTATTCAGCGCTGGAGTTATTCCAAAACAAAACTGAGCCGCTGGCTCCACTTTTACTCTGTTTCAAGAGTAGAACTGACAAGTCGCTTCAGCCAGTTCCTGGGCAATACAGTATGATTTTAACGCAGTGAGTTAGCTTGATGCATAATCTTTGCCCTTAGGGATACAGGGCTCTACTTCTGCACCGCACAAATTGTCGGCCATGTAATCCTGATCTTGATTCTTTCCAGAAAATGTTTTTTAAGTACGTACTGAGGTAAGCATCATCTTAACTGCAGGCTAGACAAAATATTTTGCCTAGGGAACAGAATGAAGAATTGCAAATAGGGAATGAAAATCTAGTTGAGTTCCACTGCATTGTCTTATGTGATAAGAGAATCTTGACACATCTTTGAATAGCAACCAGGGATAAATTCATCCAGGGTTTGCAAGCAGGCAGGGAGCATAGCACAGGCCGTGTCTGTTTAATTGTGCATGAAGTATTAAACGCAATGTTGGGAAGATCTTCGTGATGAATTTTTCTTCCCTTTCCTTTGCACCATACCAGACCTGCATTTGAGAGGAAGGGTATGCTTCCTGAAAAGACCTTCTTTGCCTCTCCCTCATTATCATTTGAGTGACTAACAGACTATAAAAAACATGTTCTTCTTTGGATATTTGTCATTACACATGCAGTTCTACAGGTTTTGTATCACTATTCACCTGTGCATTTGGGATGGAAACCCACGTACTTTAGTCTTTCTGCTGTGAAGTGTGGAGGGAAGGCTGCAGTTTCAATTGGCTTCTGAGCGGTGTGGCTTTCAAAACTTTGGAAAAGCATCTGCGCTAAGGAAGAGCAATGTCTTGTTACAGAGAGAGAAAGTAAGGGTATGTGTGTGAGTAGATGCTGATGCTTTGCATTCTGCTGCACCTGACATTCTCGGTCTGTTTGAGATTTGCATTCTCCTCATACTTTCTCTCTGTGGTCATTTCATACTTGCACAACTTTGTATTTGCTTTTCTTCAACTCCTTGTTCCTGTTGCTGTTGCCATTAATGGGCCTACTTCCTCTGATGCCTTCAGGATGGGGCCTTCTTTATGGATTTTGTTCGCAGCCCACGCACGGCTTCAACCTTCCACTCACAGGTTAGTTTTGAATGGGGTCTTGTCATCTCTGGCTTTTGAACTGAGGTGATTGAGAGCATTTGTTGTCCGGAGCTTGCCATGTAGGGAACCTGTGTTAGTTTTCAGACCTGCTCGTTAAGAGGGAGATGCGCAGCATTACTAGGACAAGGCGGCTGGTGGTGGTGGATGTGACTGTTTCCTTCCACCATTCAATACTTGTGATGTGCTTTGGCTGTTCGTGTGCCCTGCCTTCCTGTCCTTTGCAGTACTGTCTTGTCAGCTGCTGAAGCTTCTCTTTTTGTGTTTCAGTAAGTACTCATTTTCCATCTTCCCTTGCTAAACAAAATGGCAACAGCTTACTCATCTCGTTCTTGGCTAAATTTCTTCTGTGGTATTTGACTGACTGGTGGCTCTGGGGATATCCAAGTCAAATTGTGTCCTTGGATTCTTAAAAGGCTGAGGGCTGAAAATATTGGTGTCGTCTTGATTTAAAAGAATCATTGTGACAGAAGTACACTTAACACCAGTTAGGCGTTAGCAATAACGCAGTGTGTCCATAGAAAATACTGCTGGTTGAAGTGAGCTCTGAGGAGGAAGAGTGGATTTAGCTGGCTCTGGGGACTGTAGATTCCACATTGGAGCATCTGGCGTTTTTGGCTCCCCAAAAAGGGACATCTGCCATTGCAGAGTGAGAGATCTTTGGGATGTGAGAAATGGCATAAAGGACGGACTCTGGTCTGGTTATCAGATGTAAGTCGACCTGCCAGCTTTGTGATTTTTAGCTGTGCATGTGCTGTGGATTCATCGTGGCAGATCAGTCCTCATATTGACACCAGCTTGAGTTGCTGAGTTACTCTGCTGTTCGTGTTCCTCTCCCCCACCTCTCTAATGTTTATATAATATGCCTTTCCTAAACCATACGTGTTAATGACAGATGGCAATTACAGCCTGTACTTTGCTGAATCTTTCAGCATTCGTGTTCTTTCTGAAATGATTTTATGTTAATTTTTGTGAACTATTCAGTCTACCGTTGGAATAGTGCAAGTGTTCCTGTGGGAGGAAAGTGTTCTTGTTGTCTTGGCGACATAGGTGTGGGTGGGTGCCAACCAGTCTCCTGATACTACCCTAAGAAAGGAAGGAAGATGAGCTGATTTTGTACATTATGAAACTTGAATTCCGTGTGATACATTTGCATATTTTCGTCTAAGAGTTAGAGTTAAAACTATTTTTTCTAACTGCTTACTACTTTCCTGTAGTGATTAAATTTCCTATTCTGTCCATTGTGTGTTTATAATCACAGTTATTTACTGAAGTGGAAAATGTCAGGTTGGGACTGGTGTTGCTGGTTTGCCAGTAGTTCTCTCAACACAGTTGTTGCTGGGTTGATTATCCTCATCTTTACGGGGATCTGAATTTTGAGTTTGTCAGTAGCTCCATAGTGATGACAAAAGCAAGACACTGTTTATCCTTTCTGCGTCTGCTTGTGCTTGACTTACAGTACTGCTTGTTGTTAACTAACTTGAGCTGAGGTACAGATGATGCAGAAAGGGGAGAAAATGGGAAACAGATTACATCATACATTCATAAAGATGTTGCTGTGTTTACTCCTTGCAGGTCTCTATAGATCAATCGGTTCCTGCAACCTCAGATGGCAACATATTGATAAATGCAGGGCAGTTACCTGATAGGGGCAACACGCAGACCTTGGGAAGCTCCCAGAATGTTGCAGACCAAGGGTATGCCACAGCTGGCGCTGCAGAAGGCGGGTAAGAAAGCACAGCGGTGCTATACTGCAGTTCTGTTCAGTTACGTTCCCCTTTCTGGTGTCAAGGAGTGGGCACTTACGCAGGAACCTGAGAACAAGATGTGCTGTGTCTGTCAGCACTAGAAGGCGCTTGTCACAAGACCTTAATGCAGCATTTCTACGTGCAGAAAGAGTGGTAGTAAAATAAGCCTTGCAACCCAGTTTTCCAGAATTAAATGAATGCGAGGCCTGATTTCGCCACCCACAAAAAGAGCTTCATTCTTCAAGAAACGAAGAACGAAGAAATTCCATTTCTGAAATCTGTTAGCACAAAACCAGGCTTTGAATTGACATCTGTCTTCTGTCTGTTTTAGCAAGGGGGGGCCCTGCAGTCTGATTTGATTGAGTAGGCTGATGAAATCCAAGAGGTTCTAAACTGGACGCGAGACACTGGGGAGGAAGCAACATTAAAAATAAACTATATTAGCACCTGTTTCCTGTGGCTGTATATTACAGTAAAAAAAGAAGCCAACCTCAAACTGATCGCTTTCAATTCCTCCTGAGTATGGCCATATATAATATAGTGTGCATTGGGTCAATATAGCAATGACCTGAGAACCTCAGGGGGAAAATACAGGTCTCGTGCTTTTAGTTGTCTTTCGTGAGATGAAAAAGGAAATAAACACAGCAAAGCCATTGTTGGGAAGAGAAGAGAGAGTATTTTTCTTAAATGTACATATCTGAACAAATCTGGCAGCTTTCTTGATTTTTGAACTGCTTCTGTTTACTTCCCAGCTCTCAGCAGTCTTCAGCAAGCACTCTGACTTCCTCTTCCACCTTGATAGAGATTCTCGAAGCCATGAAACACCCTACGTAAGTTTTTAATATAAATATGCTTAACATCTGTCTAGATGTTTTGTAAGAGGAGATGAGGCATGGAGTTACTCAAAGGAGAGGAGTTTTAAGCTTCCTTTTGTTATTCAGTTCCGATCTCCAATAAGGAATTTAATAGAAACGGAGGTACAAGTATTGCTGCAGAGACTTCAATTATTAGAATCCCAGAATCTCGACAAAGCAAGAATTTGCAGTAAGATGCTGAAGTGCTGGCAGTGTCAGCTCTTCATCTTGTTACCAGAAGCTGATGATATGTCACTCTGGGGGCATTGTGTGTTTCTGATCCTGTATCTTTAACCCCCGCCCCCGGCCTTTTTTTTTCCCCAGCAGTGATTTTTGTCTTTGTAACTTAAAAGAGCTCTCTGTCATTCCATGTTAATATGTGTGACTTGCTGTGATTCAGCACAGGGATCCAGCTTCTCTCTGAACAGAAGGGCCTCTCTCCGTACTGTTTCATCAGCGCAGAAGTCGTACACTGGCTGGTGAATAATGTGGAAGGTGTGCAAACCCAAGCCATGGCGATTGACATAATGCAGGTAAAAGAAATGTCAAGGGGTATACAAAGGGCCAGAAATACCTCACTCTGTGAAGAAAGTGGAGTCGTAGAGGAAAACAGCAATAATTTCTATTTCTTATTAAAATCCTCTTATTGATAGGTATTGAAAACAGTGTTCAACAGAATATGAGGTAATGATGATATTTTTTGGATTCCCTATCACAAAACAGCAGCATACTCTTCAGTAGTAATATATATTATTTTTTCCACTTAGAAATGGTGACAGTTCTGTGTATAACCTCCAATTAGCTAGTAGTTGCCAAGAACACTCCTTTGTGTTAGAACTATGAGGCACTGCAGTATGATTTGGTTTGGTTTTAGTTTTGTTTTTTCTTTTGAAAATTAGTTAATGAAGTTGTAATAAAAACTGCATATGACCTGTCTTTTATGGATGCTGAAGTATACACGCTTTACGCAAGATACACTGCTTGTGTTCATGAGATTTTTTCTTCCCTATTGAACTGTGTCAGGGGCAGAAGGTTGGAAATGTTTTGGAGTTCATTCCTCTGCTGAGATCCCATATCAATTAACGGAGAACCTAGAATGTTTTCAAATCCTTACCTTCCTGTAAATCCATCTGTAAAAGCAGAGCAGGGTAAGGCAGGAAGGCAGACGTCTGCAGAAAGGTCAAACGCAATTTCTCAGGGAGATATGGACTTGCTACATTTACTGAATATCAAGAGGTAACATTGCTGACACTCTCGTTAGGCACGTGTCTGGACAAAAAAGTGTCACGAAAAAGAAAATTATTTCCTAATGTTCTCTAGCAACCTTTTTATGTAACTGGAAGAGTGACTTCTCCTTTTTTATCGTGTTTGCTCTGTTCTCTTTTTTTGTTCAGAAAATGCTAGAAGAGCAGCTTATTGTCCATGCATCTGGAGAAGCTTTACGAACCTTTATTTATGGCTTTTATTTTTACAAGATTGTTGTGGACAAAGAACCAGACCGAGGTCAGCATTGTGTTATTACAAGACTTTCCTCATTATCCCTTTGCATAATCATGAGCTGTGCTTGGTTCTTACGGGCGCTGCAGCAGAAATGCACTGTGGGAGCAACCAAAAACTCTGCTGTAAAGAGAGTCAAAGAAACTCAGCCGTTTTGTTTTGTTTTGTTTTTAAAAAAGGAATTACAGACAACGTAACCTATTTTTTTTTCTTCCCCTTTTTCAGAAAGAACTACGTCTCTTTCTTGGTCTTGAACACTTGTTTCTAACTGTGATCTGTCTTTCCCCTTGCTTTTTGTTCAGTGGGCATGCAGCAGCCTGCTATGTGGCACACAGCTGCCATGGATGACTTCTCCGCCTTCCAGAGGAAATGGTTTGAGGTGGCGTTTGTGGCAGAAGAGCTCCTGCACTCAGAAATCCCAGCGTTTTTCCTGCCCTGGCTGCCCAGCCGCCCAGCCTCCTATGCAAGTAGGCACAGTTCCTTTAGCCGCAGTTTCGGAGGACGGAGCCAGGCAGCTGCACTATTAGGTAGATGCCCAGCACAGGTGACAGCTGGGGAAGTTCAAGGGGATAGTTTGAAAGGGGAAGAGCAGCCAGCCAAGGGTATGATCTCACGTGGACCAGCAATAAAGCTGCAAATTTCATGCTGGCCTTACATGTGTCTTGCATGTGGACTTGTTTGCATATGCTGGAAGTGTGTTTCACTGGCTGAGCAGGCAGTTTTTGCTTCTGAGTTCTGCAATACAGTAAAAAGTTGGTTTTTTTTTTTCCTATTCCCTGTTCCTGACTGTCTCCACTATGTCGTTCTCTAGAGTTCAGAGAGGTAAATACTGACTTTGTCTCCCTGTGGGTCCAGAGAGACTCTTCACAACCTGTGGTGAGCGTGGAGAGATAAGTTGTGAGAACAGAGCAACCAAACTGTACCTAAAGTGACATGCCTAATGGCTTCTCAGTGGCAAAAGCCATAGTGAGACCCAGATATGTTAGCTGAGAAGCCTCCAGCACTTCTCTGAACTGATCTGAACCACATATAGCCAGACTCCTTATGTTAAAGTCTGGGAAGCCCAGCTACAAATGATCCCTGCAGTGTGGAAGCAGTAGGGTTTGCATATGGAAGATCTTGCTGCTGGGCAAGATACCGTTATAATATCTAAAGTTCTGTAATGTGTGAAGTATAACACTGACTACCATTAACAGCCCGTGAAACATACTGGCTGCACGATTGACTGTGTTGCTGCGTCAGCTTTTTGTTGCGTTTCCAGGCCAGCCTGAGTCACTTGCTTTTGTTCCTCTTTCCCTGTTTAAAATTACAAGAAAAATCATTGCTATGGAACTGCAACTTCAGATTTATTTAGATGCATCTTTTAAAGGCCTATCAATTAAGAATAAAAAGAAAATTCTGCTATTCTCCTGTTTTGTATATTCGACATTCTGAAGGGAAGTGCCTTCCTGCTGGTGTAGCATCTCTTAAACCTGAAGTTACAGTAATCCTCCTGTATTCCTGAAAGCCTCGTTTGAAGAGGAACAGCATCAGAAATGGGAAAGTGTTAAGGATCGGAAGTCTGAACTAATGGTTAATTCCCTGAAGCCAACATATGCAGGATATTTTTCCCTGTCACACAATAAATCTGTTGCCTTGGCTAGTATACAACCTCATTAGCTCAACGATTGGCCAGAGCTGAAGCCTGAACATAGGCTGGCGTGAAAGTATTGTGAAGGCTGGAGGCACTTGGGCCAGATCCTGTTCCTGCTTAGATCTCTTACTATTTAGCCGAAGAAATCCACTTCACTTTTCTCTATGTCCTCTTTTGTGAGGTGAGCAGACTGCGACTCAGTAAGCTTGCACCCGGGGAAATGGCAAAGAAGGAAGGGTGCTTTAATGCCCCTCTCACCTTTTCTTTAACGCCAGCCAGGGAAGAGTGTATTCCCTCAGCATGTGATGTACTTACACACCTGTGTAGCTGTCCTTTTTCATTTCAGTTGGCATTATCTCCATTCTGCTATTCAACTGATTTTCAGTCCTTGGATGGATTTAAAATGTCTTTGTATTGCTCACATGCAGTCAGGTTATTCCAGGAATAATAGTTTCTTGGAGAAAGATCCAGTGTGGAACTTTTTCCTTACAAAGGAACTGGTTTAACTGATGTTTCTATGCTGTTCCTCTTCTAAACAACATTCAAAAAAAAAAAAACCTTTACCAGTTCATCTGAGGCAAGGAGCTTTACTAAACCCAGATGACCTCTGGTCCACGTGACTTCATTTGTTCCTCTCTTGGCTTTGATTTGGTTGTGGTTTTTATTTCTTCCCCTCCCCACCTTCCCTAAATGTCAGGCTGTGACATAAAATTGCATGCAAGCATTGGGAGCTCTGGAACAAGCTCCGTGTATCTCTAAAATCTTTATCCCTCCCAGTTCCCTATCACTTGCCCAATGATTGTTCCCTTTCCCTTCCCAGTGGAAGTCTGACCTGTGATACACCTAATCTTGTCCCTTTTGATTTATAGCAATGCATGCACTAGCAATTGTAGTCATGTATGTAGTGTAGTCTGTGACTGGAGAATAACCTGCCTGCTCCTCTCCGATTTCCTCAATAAATCATTAGTTAAACACTCAATGGTACAAGACAATTGGGAAGCAGGTGAGTCCTCTTAAAATCAGAGCTACAGAAGCCAGAGTTTATCCCATTAAAATTAAGGTGGTTTTAATCTGGAGCTTCTAAATTCAGACACGTGGATATTTCTCATCATTTTTCAAGGTCCTTTTGATTAGCCCATCTGGTTGGACTGTGTTCCTGGTGCTTTGCCTGTGAATTACAGCTGCAGGCACGGTGGAGAGAGAAGCTCCAGCCCTAGTGGAGAGTCTGCATTACCTGGAAAAAGGAACAGTCTAAGGGAGCAGGGAGCTCATTCTTCACAGTGTGCTAGTTTGGGCGCACTGGACTGTGGTGTTGTCACTGACCTCTTAGCTAATGACCAACATCTACCTGACTGAGCTGCTTTCGCTTTACAGCTTTTGGGATATTGTTTTCCAACACACTTCATTATAAAAAGTGGTACCGGGGTTCATACGTTGTTACAAAACTGGCACCGTAACCTTCTAAGTGCAAACATTGCATTCACTCTGATATTCCACTGAAAAGGAGCAAGAAAAAGAAAATCACAAGGTGGTGGTCTGTCTAGTACCAGACCAACTCAGAAATTGCAGATGGTACATTTTTCCAAAGACAAAAATGGATCTTATTTACAAAACAAAACTGGGTGATGTTCTTCCGTTTTTATTGGGGGTTTTCTTTTTCTTTTTTCTGTTCCTAAGGTGCAGTAATAGCAATAAAAAGGATTTTCTTATAACCTTGAAAACTATCTGCAGCTAACTTGCAGTAGAAGTGAAGGTGGAAACTTTCCATCTACCTTGAGGAAGAACTTCAACTGGTTTTTTTTAAACGCCATTAAGCCATTAAATTATAAGGTCATTTAAAAGCTGACCACATAAAAGGGTGCACATCTTCTTAAGTTTAAGCGAGAAATAACAATATCCATCCCTCATGCACGCAATAAAAAAAAGACAAAGGTTTTTCAATAGTAGTATTGCAGCCCTTTGGTTTGTGCCATTTTTTAACATTATAGAAATGTTAAATTATGTATTTGCCTAAAGAAAAGTTGAAAGTGACAGTGTGGTTCATAGCAGGACTTTGATCTCAAAGTCAGGAGATCTGGGTTCTATCCCTGGCCCTGCTGTATGTCACCGGCTCGGTCACTTCCGCTTTCTGTGCTTCTCTTCGTCTCTTGCCTGATATCTCAGATTTTCTTTCAGCGGGATGCTGGGGTGTAGGGCACAAAGGGAGCTGGATCTTGGGCACTATCCCAGCACTTATTGCAAAGCAATAGAAGGTGTTGCAGTGATCCTAACGCTGCTGCATGAGTCTTGGCTGACTTTTCATGCTTTTAAAAAAGTGTTGGATGTGCAGTTTTAGCAATGCGGTAATGTGGGATATTGATATGGGGTTAAAGAAACAAGAAGTTTAACTTCTGATCTCCTTTGGCTGCGGAAGGTCCTGGAATGCTCCTGCGCTGTGTAACAGCACCCTGTTCTGATTTCTGGTGAGGGCCTATAGAAATACTAAAAGCAATTTGGAGTGTCTTGGGTATGAAGGAGCAGATGTCGTCTCGCCATATTTAATTATGGCACCGGTTGCTTATTGATTAGCTGCTTGACTCTTTGTCTCATTATTGCAGCTGAAATGTCTTTTGACTGCTTGGGGAAGTAATTCTGTGGCACAGATCCCTTATAAGTAATACTTAAGCTTTTTGTCTTTTGTGATCTGGATGAGTGGCATTCTGGGACTGTTCTGCTAGCCCAAAAAATATTTGGGGAGGAGTGGGGAGGACAAATTCATTTCAAATGGCTTGTCTTGTTTCTTCTATTCTCTTCATCCTGTCTCCCACCCTCTCTAATGCATCTTTTAAATGTACCCCTATTCCTTGGCCGCGTAGCTGCCACTGTGCCTGAGCAACGGACAGTGACGCTTGATGTGGATGTGAATAACCGCACTGACCGGTTGGAGTGGTGCAGTTGTTATTACCATGGCAATTTCTCCCTGAATGCTGCCTTTGAAATCAAGTTACACTGGATGGCAGTGACTGCAGCTGTTCTTTTTGAGATGGTAAGAGTCCTTGTGTTCTGGGTGGCCCCTCTGGCCTCTGTACCCCTTCGACTGCTGGGGACGTTGTCATGTGAAGTTGATGGGAGGTGTTAGGAGAGAGACAGTGGGTTGGATCTGCCCTTATTTCCATAAGTAACTTTTACTGGTGGTCGTTAGCGTTGCTGCATCTGCTCATCCTTTATCATGCTATCTATAGTCGTTCTGTCTGCAGGATAGTGTTCTGGTTTTAGTGGTTTCATGCACAGTATGCAGAGATCAGTACAGGTCAAGGTGACATTTAAGTCCCCCTTAGGCAAACCTTAAGCCTTGAGCTGGGTCTTTGGAAAGGAATCTATTTCACATTGCATTCTTTCTCTCCCCAAACCTGAAAACTCTAAATCTCACTGAAATTGCTTTCATGACAGGGCTTTTCCGGGCAATGTGTTCTTCCTCTTCAGCAATATTTTTTAGCTTTTTTTTCTTAAAAAAAAACCGAAACAACCCACAACTTGCTGAAAACATTTTGAATTGAAAATACAAGCAGTTTGTGTCACTCTTTGTTTAATTTTTAGATTTTTTTTTATGTTTTATTTTCCCTTTTGTAGCTTCTGTAGGTTTTACCGCACCCAGCCAAATAGCACTAGGTGATTGTTTTTGCTTTTATTTAAAATCTATTGCGCTGTTCCAGTAAAGCAGCAGTGCTTAGCCACTGATGATAAGTAGGCTGAATCAGTTCCTGAAAAATGTCCTATTTTAAAGTGCTTTCTGATTGATGTGGCACTTAAAAAAGGAAAGCCTGGTGTCTTGTGCTTGTACTGCTTTGCTTACAAGGACACTTGTGTGCTTGCCGTGCAAAGCAAGCTGAGCCTGTGGAGAATTGAGCATGTCTGATCTATTCTCGGGGAATGAGTTGCTCCTATGCACATAAGTGCCCTTCTTCAGTGACATATGTCGTATGATTCATTGTTTGAATCTTTTCTCAGGTTCAGGGTTGGCATCGGAAAGCCACGTCCTGTGGTTTCTTGCTAGTTCCGGTCTTGGAAGGGCCATTTGCGTTGCCCAGTTACTTATACGGAGACCCGCTTCGAGCTCAGTTGTTCATCCCACTCAACGTTAGCTGCTTGTTGAAGGAGGGTAGTGAGCATTTGTTTGATGGTAAGAAATGGTCTTTGGTTTACCCCTTGATACACTGTTCTGCAAGCAGGTCCCTTCTGGCATGTGGGTGACATGAAGAACCTCGTTTACCAGACGTGCATTAGCTGGGTGAAGGACCTGTTTTTATGCTTCGGCAGCCGCCCTCAGGAAGGTGGTGCCGGGGGAAGCTGTGCTGGCAGGCGAATCCGCATGCAGCAGCGTTTGAAGTTGGCAGCGAGAAGTGCCAAGGCACAGGAAAGGTGGTCTCCCAAGTCATCTCTCTTGCCATACTGTTATAGAGCCTGTATCAAGCAGTTATTCTGTTTGACGAGATGTTATACTGTAAGAGTCTGTTTTGCTGGTAGACCCTGCCCACAGCTGCTCTGCATTCGTATCCTGCATTTGTTTATTCCCTTCCTCAGTGAGATTAGGCTTTCACGACTGCCATCCTCTCTTCTTGTTGCCATGGTTACATTCACGGTAAGGGTGTTTGCACATGAGATTAAGAGCTAGAAACTGCAATCTCCTTTTCTGCAATGCGACCTCACCCTTTTGAGTGACGCTGTTGTGGTAAGTCTCAGGTGGAGGCTCAAAGATCAGAGAACTCTGTCCCCATGCAGAGAGAGGCAAATTTGCATTGTGAGAAGGGACAATTAGCAAAAGGCTCTGTTTTAAAATAGTAAAGATGATAGTTTTCTGTATTTTTGTTAACCCTTGACCCAGCATCCAGATATAAACGTAAAATAATTAGTGACAAATCCATATGCTGTGAGGTCACTGCAGCCTCACTGACTTTGAACTAAGTATTTTCAGAGCAGTCTGTGGTGATACACAGCAGCGCACTCTGCTTCTTTGCCCCCTCCCGCACACCCCATTATGTTGATCTCCTTCATTTCAAGAGACACCAAAGCTAAATTCAGGGTTGAATCTGCTACTGGAGTGTACAAGAAACATCTCTTAACAAGATGGCATTCAAGGGACAGCTGACAGAAAAAAGGGTGACTAAAAGAAATGGCTAGAAAAAACAAAGTGCACAGAGGTCTTCCGAGGAAAACTGAAGTCTTGAAAAAGAAGGAAATAAAGTGGCTTTACTCGGTAATTGTTACCTGTTTGTTTGTTTCAGGCTTTGAACCAGAAACATACTGGGAGCGCATGCATCTCCTCCAGGAAGCGATAGCATACAGGTGTGTGCAGAGCGGAATGACTGAAAAGTTCGTGTCTCCCTGAATAATGTAGGGTGAAGACCTATGCTGAATAGTCACTCCTGAGTCGTGTGGTCTCTGTGCCGTCTGCCTCTGAAGTCTGCTTGCAGATTATTAGACTAAAATGTACCTAGAGTGCCTGGAGGTGTTTCTGTGGGTGCAAGGGGCAGGTAGATAGTCTGTCACTGATTAGCAAACCATACTCTATTCCTAGGGCGGGCGTTGCCTTTGGAAGGTGCCCTGTTATTCGAACTTAGAAGCAGTTAGACTGTAAATAGATTTCTTTTTGAGAAGGGACAGTTATTTCCTTCGTGTGTATTTAACACAATCTTGAACTGAATGACAACCAATGGTTGCCAATAGGCAGGGGACTGGGATGTGAGCTGTACGTAGGAGGTCGGGCCCAGTTTAAGAAGGAATTGTTGGAAACTTTGAAGACTATCTAGCCTTACCCCTTTGTCTGCTTGAGCTGCCAGTTTGTTTCATGGTGTTGCTGCCAAAGTCTTTTTCATGATAGAGAGACTGCTTTTTGTAATAGACTTCAGCCTAGAAATAAGCTTTCATTAGCTTAGAAAGCAGAAGATGTACAAGTATTCTTGAAACAGCAAAGAACTGTCAGGTGAGCTGCTTGAAGTTCTGCGTGGAATATTGCCCAGCATGAAAAAAAATTATGTTGTAGCTTGAAACATACCCAAGGAATGTCTGTCTTGACTATCACTCTTCCCTCATTCGTGTGCAGCTGCCCTGTTTTGTCAGAGACTGCTCAGTGCCCTCCCAAACTGAGCTGCTGGCCCTCTTCTTTCCGGCACGAGTTAGGACAGAGATCAGTGTGGAGTTACAAGCTTTCACACTGTGCCTAGCAGGGGCGGAGAATATTTGGAGAAGCTCAGCTCTCTTCATCCCTTTTCCCCTTGCCTTCAGGCCGTAAGAAAAGGGAGCCTTTGTGATAGTGAAAGGTTTTCCCTGGTGCCCCTGCCTTGGGCTGAAGGAATCATAGCTGGAGTGGCTTTTTCTTTTCTTTTTTTCTTTTTTAATTCCCCTGGTGTTTGTTTCTCCAGATTTGGATTCGTGCAAGATAAATACTCGGCCTCTGCATTCAACTTCCCAGCTGAGAACAAGCCCCAGTATATCCATGTCACAGGTAAGCAATATTTGGCAGATGTTGGGGCAAGGAGGAGGCTGTTATAAATAAAAGAACCATTTTATGGGTAGTTTGTGTTTTGTGTCAGTGATGTTGGTCACCATTATGTCCCTAGTCAGATGACAAGTAGCTGTATCAGCCAACACAAACTGGAAAACTGGAGAGGCAGTAGGAAAAGCGGAAAGTGTTGCTGCTAATCAGTTACCTTGATTTGAAATCTTTCTTTATTGCATCTTTGAAACTTTTCTTTCCAGGAGATGGAGAAATAAAAAAAAATAAAAAAAAATAAGGCAGAGCTTATTCCAAGTGCAGTGTAATTAAATGTATATCTAGAAGCTAGAAGGAGGGAAAGGTGTTGAGACAAGTCAGTGCTCTCTTCTCGTGCTTGAGGTCAGTTTTAGATGCAACTCTACCCATACACACTGTGTGGGAGATAGATGAAGCATTTAGGATCCACTTGCTCTCATCATTATTCTTCATAAGTGTTGGTGCAGTCAGCACTTCGAACTAAGCTCCATGCGTGGCATATTACAGTAAAATAACAGTACGTTCAGAGGGGTTGCTGAGATGTAAAGACAATGACAGGAAGAGAGCTTTTTGAAAATTGCAGAAGAGAATGGAAATTGATGTGAAGTTAGAAAGATGGCTCAGAGCCTTAAGTCTTTGCTTCTTTCCTTCTACCGAGAGAAAGGCAAGACTAAGTGTGCTCTCTCCCAGTGTTGTTATTTGCATGTAAAAGCAAAGGAGGAAAGATGTATTTCTAAAAGGCAATTAAATGAGACTCAGAGTGGTTTCCTATTCAGAATTTAATGAGTCAGCTACCAGTGGTAGGGACTTAGGTCTGCCTAAGACTAAAGTCCTGTCTGTTTCCTCCAGGGACAGTGTTTTTGCAGCTACCATATTCCAAGCGGAAATTTTCTTGTGGGCAGCAGCGACGCCGGCGCAACTCCACTAGCTCCACCAACCAGAACATGTTCTGTGAAGAGCGCATTGGCTACAACTGGGCCTACAACACCATGCTGACAAAAACGTGGAGGTCCAGTGCCACTGGGGATGAGAAGTTTGCTGATCGGTTGCTGAAAGACTTTACAGACTTTTGCTGGAACAAAGATAGCCGGCTTGTTTTGTTCTGGACTGACTGTCTAGATAAGATGCATGCTAGTGCTCCATGAGATAGGGTTGTATCTCATAGGGGGACAGCTAGAAGCTTTACCTTGTGGCAAGAAAGTAGAGGTGAAGGATGACAGGGAAAGAGCCTCTCTGTTGGATTCATCTTGAGGCTCCAAGATGACCTGATCAATATTGCTGTTGATATTCAACAGAATTTGATTAAGCCCTTGGAAAAAAGAATCTGAGCTCTTGGCTTGCCAATATCTATCACCTGACCTCAGCTTGGTTTCAATTAGCTGCAGTCCCTGATTGCCAAAACATCAGTTAGAGCAGAGGTAAAGGAGGGAGCGCGCAAATGGTTTTCAAGGGCAGTTAGATTCAGCACAGGGTGTGATGGTAGCGGCTTACCGTCATTGGAAATGGTTGGTGCTGTTTGCATCTGATAAGCCTGACAGCAGCCTGTCTCCTTCCTTTTGAGGTGAACCTGGTTGTGTGAATATGTAAGATAAAATGCAAGACATTTGTTAAATTTTGTACATGTAAGTAAAAATGCGGAAATCAAGAGACCCGATGTTTTGTTGTAACTCTAGACAGCAATACAGAATTGGGGAGTAAAGGACAATAAGTGCCAAATGGAAATACTGCTTCTTATGTCCAGCGTGATAATGAAGTGCTCAAAGTTTAATGGTGGGGCTTTGTCCTTTAAGCATCCAGGACTTTCTGTCTCCAGCTCTGGATCTAGAACAGTGTCATGCAGCAGGAGCAAGAAGGCAGTTGCTGTCTCTGAGGCCAGCGTCCAAGCTGAAGGAGAAACTGAGGGCAGCCGAAGACAAGCTGCTGCTGGTTGGAGGAACGAGGGGGATTGTGAGCAGATTTTTAGGGTACGTCTGCATGCAGCAGAAGGAATGTGCCTGCGCTCAAGTGTGTAATCTTTGTCTTTGCAGAGAGAGCTCATGTGTGGCGCGTGGACTCGGCGTGAGCTGGTTATTCAGGAGTGGATTCAGGGAGGGTTCAGGACCTGCTCCCAGTAGCGCTGTGCGTGGGAGGGCTGTGGACTGCTGCTGGGAGATCGTTAGTGTTGTTATCAGTCCTCGCTCTGTCCTGGCTGAACTGAAGTCAGCAGAGGGCTGACACGCTCACCCTGGTGTTTGGACCTGATTCAAGGAAAATCACGGCTGCTTGAGTTTTATCCCCTAAACTGAGCCTGGATGACCTTAGCCAGTACCCACTGAGAGAAGGGGGGGTTGAGCTGTGTGCCGCGTCGTTCCGTTCATCCACCTGTGTCAGAATTACCGGTGCGTGTCCGATCCCCACTAACGTCTTAAACAATACTCTCTACCACGAAAGCAACTTGCTGCCGTCTATTCTACGGGGTTTCAGTCTGAAAGGAGCTGTGCGCGCAGCAGTGCCGGAGCGGTGTGCGCGGGGCAGGATTGGGGCCAGCCCGGTGCCACCCCGCGGGTGCGAGGACCGGGGCGGGGACAGCGGCAGCGGCTCCGCACCCGTAAGCCCTCACACCTCCTC
>NW_009649175.1:299169-311877 GCF_000708025.1 Charadrius vociferus | reverse complement strand
TGGCCAGGCCGGGGGGTGGGGTGTCCCCGAGGAGGGACCCGCCGGGCACGGGGGATGTCGCGCCCCACGCCTTTCCCCGGGGAAATGGGTGAAAAAAGAGCCCCGGCGGTCATTTGAGTTACGCTTTGCTGTAGCTGCCGTCTGCCCCGGGTCTGTCCCACACTGTTTTGGAGGAAAAAAAAAACCCTCATTCATTTCACCTGAATGTCTCTGGGCTTAATGTTCTGGTAGTTTTAAGTGGTGAGCTGTGGATGGAAAGCTCTGCGTCGCGATTTGGGTGCAGGGGCGGCTGCTGCGAAGGGGAGCAGAGGGTGGGGGGTGCTGCAGGGCTGCCAGCCCTCCCGGTGTCCCCAGCCACGGGGACCAGCCCGGTGTGCGGTTCCCCGCAGCAGCCCTCCTGCTTCGGCCTCCTCCTTCACCCTCCCAGCTCTTGGGGCAAGTTTAATGCGTCTTTCTGAGCTAACGGCAAACCTGGGGTGGTTTTAGCCTTTCAGGGCTGCTTTAGGCTTAGTTTTAAGTGTTTTGAAGTCTTTGGGCCGCTTTTAACAGCACAGTGAATTTCTTTCCTTTAAAAAAAAAACAAACCCACACCACATACCAGAGAAGCTAAAAATAGGAGATAATAGTTTTTATCTAACCACAACTTTGTGCATTGCATAGAAAAGACTCCCAACAGGACGTGAGGATGAAGCGGTTCATGGCCACGTTAAACAGGAATAAAAACAAGGATCCCCCACCCGCCAAGCTGCTGGATCTCGCAGGACAGCTTTGCCAGGACCTCCAGAGCTCGTCTCCTAGTCTGGAGAAGCTGGTTGAGGCCATGATGGGGTGCAAACACAAGATGTATTTTCTCACTAACATCCACGTTGTCCGAGCTTGTGTGTCTGTTCATATCCATAACGGGCAGTATGACACAGCCTGCAGACTCCTGGAGGTAGGGATGTATTCTTTGTTTCTTCAGTATTAGGAAAAACAGTAGAGCTGTTGATGCAGAGGAACCCAAACTGCGGCACATGGAGCATTTCCAGCTGCCGTACGGCAGTGGAAGGTGGTATGCGTGCATTGGTTGACCCTGAAACACAGGATAAAGCCTTCGCTACAGGCAGTCACTATTAGTCAGCCAAGGGGAAGAGAGGTAATTGGGTGATTATGGGGCTGGTTGTAGTTTGTGAAAGCAGGATTTTTGTTCTATAGTGTGGTGGTTCTTGGAGTTTTTCACAAACTTAGGGCTCAGGACGTAAAAGCCTTGGGGAGGCCAGGTTTAGAGGGCTTGCCGGGATGGGATGATATGAGGAAGGCTGGATGGCACCACTCAAGGTGGGTGAATTTTGGCCTCTAGATCTGGTAGCGTAGCCCTTTTCACCAGGAGAAAAGAAGGAATTAGTCAGGCAACTCCCTGTGTACATTAGGAATGTACAGCGAGCCATATACTTGGATAATGCTACCAGCTTTGTCACACCAGTAGGAATCTCTGAGTAAGTTTCTAGTTGTTGAGGGTTTTCTCTTTTAGGAAGCCTGAGGGACTACCTGGAAAGGGTTTGCTTACATACCGTTTTGTTTTAGTATTGCAAGGCAGAAGAGAAGGAGGAGCTGCTGCAACTTTGGCATGAGATTCACTACCAGAGGGTTATGGAGAAACACCGTACAGATTTTCTGACACCACTGCAGAAATTCCGTTGCAGGAAGAGGTACCGCGGCGTGGGGAACCAAAATGTTTTTCTCTGCTGTAGTTAGCAGATGCAGGGGGTAGAGATGCAGAGGCTGGTTTTGTATCTCAAGATGGGTGCTTCTTGGAGCTAGGGTGGGTTTTTTTTGCATTTTGACCACTTGTGGCAACATGAGAAAATCCCCATGAATGTGAATGACTCTTTTTGGGTCCTTTTTAATTTTGCTTTCTCCTGTGTACAGGAATCCTCCACCTATTTCCCTTTGTCCTGAAGGTCTGAAGAATCGAAACTACCCAGATGAAGTACGCCAGCAACTGCACAGGTTTGCTGCAGAGGTGACAACAAATCCGAACAGGAAACAGCGGGTAGGGTTATGCTACTTCCAATCAAGTCTCTGTCACACAAAAGCAGAACTCTGTGATCAGAGGTCTTTAACTGGTTTCGTTCTAAATCCTTGTTTTCAGAAGCTCCGGTGGGGCTGGGATTTCTGGTATTTTATCTTTCCTTAAAGGTTTCCTTAAAAAATCATTTTGTTCATGCTAAGTAATTTCACTTGCTTTGGACAAAAAGATCAGGGGAAGTAAGTTCCTCACTGGGCTTTTAACAGTTCTAATTTTGTAGTGATTGAGCATAGGCAGCAAAACAACCCTCACTCAGAAGAGCTTTATTACAGTGATAAATAGTTCTGACTTGACTGTGCTATAGCCTGTATAAAATTGCACTTTGCTTACCAGCATATATTTTGTACTGACTTATCACGCTACATTCACAAAATTTCAAAACATGATAGCCTGTGTGATGTGTGCATTATTTGGACAGGGACACATCTGTAATGAAAGTGATGTGAATTAATTCAGTAATCCTTGTTGATTACTGCCTTGCAAAGTGAAGGCTTCAGACTTTAACGTCTGCCTTGCCGGTGCTTAATTTTTCCAACACCCTCCTCATACAGGCAGGATGGACTAGTGAATAGTTCTGCAATGTGAAGATGGTTTATTTCTGAGCCTTTTCACAAAGCAGCAACAACTTCCAAATTTTCATTTTAGAAAAGCAATCTGAGTTGGGTGCATAATGAAGTTGCATAATTAAATCCTAAAAGGTCAGGATACAATGATCACTTATGCATTAATTTCCCTATACATTGTTCACTTACGTGATCTCATTATTTAACAGTTAATTACAGCAGAAATTTTTCTGTGAACATGATACAGATGTTTATACTGCTCTCAGTTTGTGAAAACTATTTAATGTGGTAAATGCATTAATGTTTATCCTATTAGTGTCATGTTAGGGATGGGAAGCTGTCATTCTGTGGGAAGAGCATACTTTGGTGAGGTTTTAAATTTAAATATAGCAATCTAAAATAACAGTATATGGTTTCCTTTAGCAAACAAATTGACTAGGGGAGCAGGGCGGAATGTGTGTTTTCCAGCAATTCTTGAGTTTGTAAATTGGTCTCCTCAATGGGATCCACATAGAGTTATCAGAGACCTAGTGAACAAATATCTCTGGGTTTGAAAGCTCTTTTGCTGGGCTGCTTTTAGAACTGAAGGGAGAAGCCTAATTATTTGAATGTGGTTTATTCTTTTTCCCTTGATCTCTCCCTACACCTGGGTTTGCAGGAGGGATTGGCTCGGGACGTGAACCTGCAGCCAACTCAGGTCTATAACTGGTTTGCAAATTATCGACGGCGTCAAAAATCCTGCCTCCCTCGTAAGGAAAAGCTCAACAACTCGTGTCCTGAGAGGGCTTTGAGTTACCACATAAAGGAGCAGCAGGATAAAGGATCCTACACTCCAGAAACTGCAGGTTTGTCGCTTCCTAATGGGCTTAGGAGGTGGTCCAGAAAGCTGAAAAACAATTTTAAATTCCCTCAGGAAGGGAAGGATATTCCTTCTCCAGAACAGCATCTATATGCTGATACATAAAGTGGACGTTGGAGGACTCTACTTCAGTGGAGTGCCTTAGTGTTTGGCTAGAGGGGTGTTTGGCTCCATAGAAGGAGCAAACATTGATAAGGCCTGTGCAAGGACAGGTGATAAGAGATGCCCATCTCAGGAGGGGCACCAAATGAAAGCAAATACATGGGAGGCAGCAGGTTTTAGCTCTCAGATTCTGGGATGAGGACAGTACTCCAGTAAAACCCAGTATTTCCATGGCCCTTAACAGAATCTTGAACAAATTTTAGTCCTGGGGAATAAGAGAGTCTTGCTGCATCGGGCAAATTAGACTTGTTTCATTGCTTTTTGGAGTGACTATTAGTGTTCCTTCACCTGCCCGGCCTGCACCTTTCAGATGGATCTTGTGCAGGCATCGGCTCTGAGCAAGTGGAGATAACCCTCATGCCCTGTGACCCAGGGTGGGAGCAGTCAGCTGCAGATCTGGATAAGCCTCCTGAAGGAACATATTTAAAGATGCTGGAATCCAGGTGATGTATGAAAAAGTCTTTACAGGGACAGTTCAGAGATGAAGCAACCTTTAAACTTGTTCATGGAACTGACTTTCATGTCAGTTCCCAGGGGACATCATTTAGGAGCCTTGACTCCATAGATGGGAACGGTCCATGCCCAGCATCAGGCAGTCAGAACACCCAGCAGTTAATCTCCCAGCTGTCAAGGGCAGGATTCAAAGGTTTAGCTGGGGTTTCCCCCCGTCTTTGCAAAGCACTATGTCTGACTGATTTATTTTCTCCGTCATTACAGCTTTATGCAGAGCAGTGAGCTGTATGAAGCAAGGACAAGCAAGGCTTTGTTGACCACTTACAACACGGAACAAGCTGTAGCTTTTTGTACTGAGGCCATGCTGGAACCAGGAACCTGCTTTAACTCTGCTGTCCTGCAGCCCAGAGAAGCAGCAAGCGGTACTGATGCCATCCCCCAGCTGGATAACTTTGTCCTGTGCTCTTGCGGTTCCCTTACCTTCCCAGACGAACGGCTGCCCTTGTGGCAGGCCCCTTGCAGCACCAGAGGAGTCTCTGGCTCCATGTGGACCCCAAGTATAGAAGGTCAGTAAAACTGCACCCAGATCATTGACCTTAGGAGTTTTCAAGCTTCTCTTCCCTTTGTTGTAAACACTCTTGCTCAGTTGTGTGGCTTTCTGATGTCATGACAAATGAGAGCAGGGCTTACCTTGAGCTCTGGAGTTCTACTCCCGTAGTATCTCAGCGAGAAAACCTGTTGGTTTAAGGTGTTGAAACAGACATTCTTTCTTACTCCTTTGCTTAAGATGCAACTGCTTCCATAAGATAGTACTTTTCCAGCAAGGTGGATTCCTTTTAGCATTTCCGTTGGAAGAATCCCTTCAGGTGTTGTCTGCTCGCCTTGTCAGTTTGCAAGCTTCTGGGTTTTTAAATGCCTGTCATTCTTAAGAGATTGCCTGAGCAGAGGCCAGGAACTTCTTAACTATGACACGGTGCTCATCTTCAGCAACACGTTCTCACTTTCCTTTCTCTTCCTGTTATTTCTTCTCTCTCCCTCTCTGTTTCCTTCCTGCCCAGTCTTGTTCAGCATTCCCACCATCTCTTTTCTTCTCCCTGTTCTTCAGAATAGCCTTGGTAAGATACTTAAATGATGTGCGTTTGCTTTTGCTTTACGTCTACAGAACAGAAAGTGCTGTGACTGCCATTCACCCAGCCTCTGGTGAATGTGGAGCAAGGAGCGGAGGAGTAGCTGGGTTGGAGGTTGGGGTCATGTTATCTGTAATTGTCTTTAATACAAGCATTTATTTCAGCAGGTATCAGAGCTCCCTTGAGCAGAGTCCCTCAAGGTGGCTGTATTGAGGCCAGTTCAGGAAGAATCATTCAGCAGTCAGATTTAGAGGTTGAAAGCTTCATCCTTAGAGAAGGACAGCTAGGGACCCTGGAATCTATTCTTCCCCACAGGTAAAGGGAGCGGAAAGCACAGGGCAGGAGTAACAACGATGCTGTGGGTCTAGCCTTGTCGTGATGCCCCTGTTGAAAAGGGTTACAGAAAGAATGTGGTGATGCATCCCCTTCCAGGGGCCTGACTCTTTCCTTCTGTCCGTCGTGTTTTGCAGATATTTATATCTGTGCACTGGAAATGGGAAATGCTGTATAAGTGTATATGTCTCTTACAGTGTAGCACAAAGGAGATTCAGGACCAGCCTCATCAGAAAAGATGAACCCCTCTTTAAAGCAGGTTTAGCTTCTAAGTTGTTTGCCTGTTTTTCTTTTTGGCAGAAAATCATAACCTATACTGATGCAGTGAGAGCTGATTCTGTGGGCTGGGTTTGTAGGGCCCGTACTTAGTCCTAAAATAGTTTTTGTAGCTTCATAACCTCATGACAAGATTGTTCCATAGTGCTGCTTTCCAAACTGGAATACAGAAAGATAGGCACTGTTCTGTCTTTCTGTTTTCCACTTGTAACAAATGTTTCAGACCTCAGGTTTTCTCTGGGACTTGAGATAAATTCACAGAATGCAAAACAACAAAAATCTGTGCCATCTTCCATATGTTATACAACTTCCATAATGTTACATAAAAATAAACACTGCCAAACAGACATGTCGAGGTTCCTTAAATTTACTGATCTGCAAGACAGAACAGGAGAAGTAGCCCCACTTCATAACCCTTCTGCTTGACACTGTCCAGCATTTGTGCGAGCGTGACACTGTCGGGACTGTGTCAGAGGTAGGTAGAAGCAGTTTTATTCCCACTTTGTAGATGAGGAAGCAGAGGCACAGAGAGGTTTTGTGGCTTGTCGAGCAACAAGGGGAGGCAATGATTCACTGGAGATAAAGATCGGTGGGTTTTTGCCTCCCAGTTCCCTGCTAAAAGCATTTCTGCCTTTTACCCCTGTTTCCCAGTTGGCTTGGTGCCTACAAGTTGTTCACATGCATGTCAGACTCCTTGCTCTGAATTGCTGAGGGCAGCCCAGGTCTGGGCATTGTAAGCCCACCTCACTCTGTGTGTTGGGATTCACAGTTTTAAACAGTGGCTAACGATCATGAAAGATCAGCGAGGCTTGCTGGTAATATTTTGGCTGGATTTAAAATTGCATGTTCTGACTCTAGAGTGAGCTCATGTTTATTTTTAAAATATGTTCTGCCAGTAGAAGAAATCTATGGTGAATGTCTCCTTGTTGGGTATGTCAGTTGTGCCAGGAATCCACACACCCTTTATCATATTCCTGGCAGAGGTAGGACTTGTTGCTTCGTTGACACCTTCTGGTGAGGATATAGTTATTTGAGCCCTGTTTAGTGGCCTGGTCCAGCTGCCCCCAAAACCTTGAACTCCCTAAAGTGCCATGAATGCTATGGAACAGCGGCCTCTTTAGAAATGAGTGATGCTTAGGCTGCCATTTCATCTTGGCCTTTTTGCAGTGTCTCTCTAGAGAGCCAGGAGACCTCGTGTGGGTAGTCCTGCGTGAGATCACTGCTCAGTGCGTGGCAATGAATGAGGATCACCTTTGTTATCAGGCAGAGCCCTCTAACAGAGTTACTGGATTAGAGAGAAGTATTGTGTTGCCAGAGTCATCTTTAGCAATAATGTTGCAGTGAGCATCACTCCTCTGAGGACTCATGAAGGAGTCAGCAGCTTAAGCTGTAAGGCAAGGGAGTGTTGCTATCCTGGAAAGACAGGGCAGTGAAGTTATCCCTGCTTTACAGATAAGAGGAAAGCACAGAGAAGGAAATTATTTATCCAAGGTCACCCACCTGGAGCAGACTTAGTGTTACGCTCTCATTGCCTTGCCAGCACCTGTGGTTTGCTGCTTCCTAAGTGCAGGGGTAGAGCTACAAGTCAGCCAAAGGACCCTTAATCTGCTTGTCTCTTTTTTAAAGGTGGTCACCTGGAAAGGACTTGGCCTGAAAGCTTATTAGAACAATTCCTGTTGATTTCTTTCATGGGCTTTTTACAGTCAGTCCTACGCACTTGGGCTGTGTCCAAACCTCTGATGATCTACAGGGCTGTGAGGTGGGAGTGTGAGGGAGAACCAGGCTGGAAGCTGACTGTCTCCATCTGCTCCTGCTGCCTGACAGGAGAGTTTGATCCAGCTAGCGAACTGGAAGTCCCTGTGGGACACCAAACAGATGCTCGCCTTTACGGATAGTGCGGTTGTATCCTCTTCACTCCTCGAGCTGGGACAGGTGGAAGGTAGCCCAGCTAATGGTTCATGCAGAATATAACTCTCTCGTGCCTCACATTTCAAACAGAAAAGCACACTGAACTCTCTTGAGTGAGACAGACTGCATTTATGAGCCAGCATATTGATTTAGAAAACATCAATGCTGAGATGGTCATTGCAGCTTATTGCTTCTGCCTGCATTTTGGGGATTCCAGCTCGGAGTGCTAGGAATCCTCCTGCTGTCAGGCTCTCCCCTCTGGATAACCCAGCACCCTGACACTGGCAGGCAGCAAGTCCAAAACGTGCAAAAAGAGGCTACTTTTGGGCACGTTGCCTAATTAAATTGCAGAATTTGTTGCTAAGGGCATTGTGTGTGTCAGTGTAAGTGGGCTATGAAAAAAGGATGAGACAAATTCTTGGCGGGGCAGGGGGTCAAGTCCATTTGTCATTAGTGCATGTAGTTGCCTGAATGTAGCCTCCAGCAGAGGAGTCCTGAGACTGCTGGAACATGGGGGACGTTCCAAGGAAGGGCAACTTGACGCTTGCCCTGTTTTTTTTACTTTTTTCCTACACTCTATTAGTTGGCACCTTTGGTCTGGGTCGTGTGGCCATTCATACCCTGGGCTCTTCCTGGGCGTAGTATGGGCAGTGTTGTTGGAGTACAGATATTTTTGAGTTGGTGATGAAGGGAGAGAACATCCCATCATCAGGTACCCAGTGTCTCCTACTTGACCCAGTGCCCACAGACCGTGACCTCTTTCCAGAGGTTGGCAGAGTCCCCGAGGGAGGTGTGGATGGGGCAGCCATGTCCCCAGACTCCCGACTGGCGGCCTTGAAAAGCTATAGCGGAATCATAGCCAGTGTTGTGGCTATGTCTAAAGCCACATGTTTGTGTGTTTTGACTCTTAAGATCTGTGTTTTTAAAATACGTTCCAGGACAGACACATTTTGGTAGACATCTCCTTGTTTATGGTGAGTGTTCTGCGGGCATAAGGACAGCTGCAAATGGAGATGTCATTCCTGTATACTGCTCCTGGTCAGGCTAGTCCTCCCAGTGCAGAATCTGTATTTTTTAGGCCGTAACAATTTGGAGAAATGGGGCAAGTTTGGAGGCAACTTAGCAGAACTCTATTGAATGAATAGTTTTGCCAGCAGCCCCTCTTGTCCTGCTGCAAAACAGTACAGTAATTGGTGAGTAGAGCATAAATACAAATGCATTTGTGTATCGTATTTTCTGCAGTTCCTGTCAGGCTGTGCTTGGCAAGCCTCAGTGCCCACCTGTTTCTGCACCCTGCGTGGGAGAAAGCCAAGCCCTGGGACAAAGCCAGGTAAGAGAACACACCTGATGTTCAGAGAAAGGAGCTTAGCCCCAGACATACTGTCCAGCTGTAGCTCTCACACAGGAGATGTAAAATCTCACATCGTGTTTAATATGAAACGTGTCTGATCTAAGCATACCTTTTGGAATCCAGTTCAGAGCATTCTCTGGGTAGCATCCCACAGATGCTAGAGGGAGAGGCGGTTTTGTTGTTTTTTCCACTCAGATTGCTTATCAAACCCTGATTTTACTAAATGTGTCATTGAAATGATGTCCAAAGCAACCTGTGCAGATCCAAAGTGTCATTTAAATTTTGAGCAACGGAGGGCTCACCAAGCACTATGGAAAGAAGCTGATGGGAAGATGGCTGCTGGAGGGTCCTCCCCTCTGAGGGGTTCTGCACAATTTGACTCTGCTCTCTCAGACCTCTTAAAATCTTTCATTTCCAAGCCTGTGTTATTGCTGAGGAAAAGGGATTTTGCACTGTTCCAAGATGGCTGATAGCAGTGCATAGAGCAGTGTTATTGTAGGAAACGATAAAAGAAGTTACTTGCATAAGCTGGATGCAGTCTGTGTGCCTTCTTACAGTGATTTTAAGGCAGCAGAGAATAGATGTTAGAAATCTGGTGCTCTCAAGGGGATGGGAATGCATCTGTGAATTAAATGTTACCTAAAAACAGGACCCAAGAAAGCCCTATCCAGACTGTACCTTGAGTTATTTTTTGGCTTCACATGCATTGGTCTCTCAGTCAGTTAGCATCCGTTCCTGTTTTTCTTGCAGCGTAAGCTGCTGGAGAAAACCTTTTTAAAAGAGATTTTGAAAAGCAGGAGACCATATCTGCCAGCCTCATTATAGGAAGCGGCTGCAGCTCTGAGGGCAGGAACAGAACCTCTTTTGAGCCTTTGAAAGCATCAATATAAAGATCTGTATCTTGGAAAGTGGCCTTTTTACCAGCCATAATGTGAGCCAGATGAGTAGGAAAGCTTTGGGCATTAATAATGAATGAGCCTTTTCTGAGATTTCCAGAGCATGCAGTCTGTCGCTGGAGTGTACATCCTGCTATTTTGCATTCTTGCACTGATTTTGCAGTGGTGTAGAAACACGACACTCGGAGCAATGTGGGCTGGGGAGCAGGATGCTGTGTGATGCCTGCAGATGTCAAAAGGGGACATCTTCAGATCTTTGTAACAATTACTCAGTTCAGGAATTCAGAAAAGCAATTTTTGCATATTTTAATGTGTGCTGCAGGAAAAGGAAGAGCTTGAATGGGTAAATGATTTTACAGCATTCTACAGACTTCCTGGGCACTTTGTTTCTTGCTGAATCAACTTGCACTGGATTTGTTGCAGGGATGTGCAGATGTTTGGTTCCTGTGTCAGAACAACAGGGGTGCAGATGCACACTTCCTTTTGTCCACACATCACTTTCAATTTGCTTTTCATAGGTCAGGCATCCCATCAAAGCCAAAATGAGAGTAAAACAAAACAAGCAAACAAACAAAAAAAAGTTAATTCATTTTGGAGGCATTTCTTTCCCTCCCTGAACAGAGCTTCCTTGTTCAGGTGATCACTCCCTTCTTAATTATTTCATCCTGGTCTTACCCTGTGTCATTTACTTGCTTTTATAGGAGCCAATGCCTTGGGCAAAGGGGACGGAATTGCTCTTCTCTGAATTACTAAGAGTTGAATCGTGCACTGATTGTGCTTGTCATTTTTACACCCACATGCTGTACAGAGGGATGACTCTGCCTGAACTTAAGAGGGGAACAAGGACTTTGTCCCTTCGTGTATACAGCCCTCGCCACTGACATTCCCTCCCACCGCGCAGCCTTGTGCTTCTGTGTGTCTGCCCAAAGGGGCTCTGCATTGTTAAAGATCATATGTGGTGAAGCTTTGATTCCTTCCTGTGTCTTTCAGGTCCTGGAGGATCCAGCTGGTGACCCGTTAACCAACGACACGTTCTGGGCAGCATGGCTGCTCTTTGAATTCTCAGCTGGGGGGCGAATGTGACCTGCCTGCAGAGATGCTCAACGGGGTCTGCGCTTCCCCAGGAAATGCCCTATCCTTTCCTGGTTTTTTCCTTTTTTTTTTTTTTTTTAAGATGAATGAGGGGTTTAACATGGAGATGAATAGACAGAGTGAGGTAGAAAGATGAAGGCTTTTTCTAATAGTTACAAAGTTTGTTTTCGTTACAGTTTTACTGAGAATTTTGCAAAAGATTGAAGGAAATCAAAGGTGCATTGTGAATTGTAGGTTTTTACTGGAGCAGTGTGAAGCTGCACTGTAGGTGCTAAAAATATCAAGTCACTAGGTCTGTGGCAGTTACATATTTCTACCCATAGCACCAGTCAGATCTGAGTCCTTCGTTACATCATGAAGGTAGATGAAGCTCCTGTACTCAAAAAGAGTAAAATTTAGTTACATTGCCTAGCAGTAGATACTGGATAACTTTTTCTCAGGCCTGGAAAATAAGGTCTTGGCTAAACGCTGGTAAAATACTGCTATTTCTTATCCTTGCATTTTGGTTGTACTGCTAGGTGCACCTTCCGGAGTGTTCCATACTCCGTAGTGCCACAGATGACACAAATGGGAGCACGGCAGAATTTTCAGTGCTAAAGTCAATGTTCTTGCAGGATTTGGGGAGGGCATATCGGTGTTGTCGGTATTTAATACTCCCCGCAACTCAGATTGCCCAGAAAAGAAGGATGAATGGAGGAGGTGGGAGCCGCTGAACCCTCTTGATCCATTTTCCGTCCCCAGATGTGGATGGACGGAAACTGCCAGGGCCGTTGTGTCACCCTTCAAGCGGTCTGCGGCAGCCTGACAGCAGGCAGCAGGAGAGCACGGCCTGTTCAGACGAGTGCCCTGCGAAGCTCCGTTTCCTACACAGCGTAGTAAGTGTGGGGCTGATCCTGGTATGTGGCTGGAGGCCTCTCGCCCCGGGGGGCTAAGCTGTCCCGCTGCAGCCCTCCAGGGAGCCTGCGCAGCTCCTGCCTTTTGCCCGCTGCTTCTCCTTACAGAGCCCAGCCTGGAGGCCGCCTCGCACGCTCCTCCGTCCCACGCCGCGGCGGCAGCGGGAGCCTGGGGTCCTCTCTGGGAGACTAAACAGCAGAATTGTGCGTGAGTGGTAGGGCACGAGCAGCAGGGCACTAACACTACGAGTCACTGGGCAGTCTTTTGGGTATTTCCCCTAAGTATTACTGCTGTTTTTAAAATCCGTGTTGCAAAAGGGGTAGTCCTTGCTGAAACTCCAGCCCTGAGGTACATGAGTAGGTGCCTCCAGTACCTTTTGTAATGAAGTTAACAAATAAAGGTTGTGAATGACTTTTTCTCCAGGGTTCATTTTTCAAGGCAAGGGTGTGATTACTCATACACGGTATTTAATTGTAGATTAAAACCCAAGCACCAGCTGCCCTGTGTTTTGAGACCCCGATACTTCTTTATTTTGGCGGATCTCACTTGAAGGCCGTTTTCTTGTCAAGAGGTTTTGCGTTGAGAGCAGCAGTGTTTGGGACGGGTTATGCCCCCGCTGGCGGTTATTTTCTCCAGCGGTGTGGCCTTGGGCGAGCCGAGGAAAGCTGCCGGGCAACCGCGGCCCTCCCAGAAGCCGGTGCGGGACGCGCGGGCCCGGGCCCGGCT
>NW_009649175.1:294592-298950 GCF_000708025.1 Charadrius vociferus | reverse complement strand
AGCCGCGGGGCTCGGCGGGAAAGAGAGGGGAGGACGGTAACCCTCCGGGCGTAGGAGCCAGCTACATCCGCCGCTGCTGCTGCTGACGGGAGGCGAAAGGTACCGCGATCCCAGCAACGCCGCGTAAAATCCATTTACTGGGCGTTTGCAGTGTGGTGGGCGAGAGCTGCGTCTTCCCTCCGGCCTGTGGTGGAAAGAAAACACGACACCGTCATGTGCCAACTCCTGAAAGAGCTGTTATGCAGAAGCAGCAGCCCGGTAGCAAAATTCACACTGGATCTTGATAGATTTTTCTATGAGATCCCAAATAAGGTACCTTGTTTCTCATCCCTAATGATATGACATGTCCCTACGATTACTAGGATTTAGCTAGTCAGTGGTATGTAGTACATGTGAATGAAAGCCAGGGTGGTTACATTTCCCTGCTGTTGAAGTATTGGAGTAAAGAGGAATGATGCCTCTTACAATAAGACATATTTTCAGTTCCTTTCAAATACTTAGTGCTATTCCCTGCCAGGGAAGATGATAAAAGATTAGATTAACACTACTCCACCTATTAGAAATTTTAAGTACCTGTCACTCAAAAGTAAATGGATTATCTTCTGAGAAAACAACCCATGCTAGGGAATGCAGGTATTTTGTTTTTGGAGATAACTGACCTTTGTTCTACTGTGTTAACAATATCAGTGTCCTAAGGCCCTGTAAGTTATTTTTAATAGTTCAAGAACACAGTTGTTTTGGCTTTTTAATTAAAGAGGCTCAAATCACCAGAATTCCTAAGGAGTGCTAGAACAAGAAGTCTCTTTTCCAAACTTAAATCTGAAAAAGGCTTTGCAGCTAAAGCAGAATTAAAGCTTTTTCTCTTAAGCTTCACTTAATGAATTTCATTTCCAAATTTGGCACAGTTGTTCTCTGGAGGACAATTGAATTTTCTAGGTCATTTCCCAGATGAAATAACTTACCATTTTTCTAGAAATTTATGTTAGATGGTTCAAACCTTGATATGTGAAATCCAGCAAATTAAAAGTAATCCTCTTTAAGAGACGTAAAGTCAAGTGGTTCAATTACAGTATTTTCTGGCCCACTAGCATCTTTGCCCTGTGCCATCTGGATATTGAATCTGCACAAAACACTTTTGAGGAGCTGATTGCATTTGGACAAGAATTTGCAAGCTGTGCCTACAGATGATCTCAGAGGACTCGACCACGCTGAGTTACAGGGAGCTGAGCAGCGTTCAGAGGCAGGCTGCTGCTTCCTCATCCCTGAGCTAGAATAGATGGGCTGCATAGCCATGTAGTAGAGCAAGAGATCAAGTGAATCTCTGCTGAACATCAGCGGTGCTTCGCGTTTGGCCTTCTCTGCCTGTGCTGCAGGATGGAGTTAGGTTTTGAAGGGCAGTGTGGTGGAGTTCTTTATATTGTGTTCACATTGGGCTGGCATTTGAATTGTTCAGTTTGCATCTTACCTCGTTCTCGTTTCCTAGGTGTGATTTACATCCCCGTCATGTTCTGTTTTCCCTATCCTACCATATGTAGCAAGCTCTGGATATGTTTATGTTGTTCTTCCTTGGAGCTGTAATTAGAAGCACTCCAAGCACGTGGCTGACCTGCCCTGAGCTGAATGTGCTGTACCTGCTGTTGTCGTTCCTCCTCCTCAACATGGCATGGCCTATCAAAGGAAGGAGCTTGCCCTAGATAGAAAAAACAAAGCCATTTTTGTCTTAAAATGCATATAAGGGCCCAAAGAACAGTACTGATATGTGTTAATGGATCACAGAAAGGGAATGGAAATCTAGGAGCACTTTCAGAAGTTCTGTTACTTAGCTGTCCCTGAGGTGACAAGGACACTTTCCCAATAGCCTGGCATCCGTATTTTCCAGCACGGCTGCTTAGTGGCAGCTTTCCTCTTGGCAGTTCAATGGACAGGCCTAAGACTGGCAAGGTCAGAGACTGAACTGTTGCTTACCAGTGGTTCTAAGTTAGAAGTGTGGTACAGAAATGGCTGCATGGAGGACCTGCATGGCAGCTGCTGGTGAAAAACTAATTGACCGCAGTGCTAGAGAGGATTAATGACATGAGAAGCGGATACCCCTGCTTTCAGTCCCATTGACAGCTCCTCCTAGCTGTCACAGTTACCAAGTGGGCACACCTGAGGCTCACTCGGGACAAATGTCAGGAGACGCAACTTCAAGGATGGATGCCTGGATGCCTCTGTTCTGGAGGTTCAACTTGCTTGGGGCCTCATTTTCAGAGGAAACAAGCACTTACGCAGCAACTCAAGTAGGGCACCCAGAATAAGAGGCCACTTTTGAAAATGTTGGCAAAGGCATTTTGTTTTATCTCTGCACTTCATTAGTCTTATCCCCAAAGTCTTTCATGTTATGTTCTACAGTGAAAGGTCATTGTTTCAGATCAATCATTTTCAGTGGGATTTAATCCAGTTCTAAGTCAAACTAATCCACTTTGGTAAAGTTTGAAGAGCAGTAAAAATTCATTTGTTAAGACAGATCTGGGCTTATTTTTTAAATGTGGCTGCTGATGCTGAGTCCTTAATTGTGCGTGCCCAGCATGAGGTGTCTTTGGGGTGGTTCCAGAAATGCTGAACATCTAAATTCTGATCTTATCTGTAGGCTGCAAATGCTCAGCACTTCTGGGGGAAAAAAAAAAAAGGAATTTAGTAGGATTGGGGTTTTTTTGTTTTGATTTTTTTACTTTCAGTATTTACTTAACATAGGTTTGATTTTTTTCCTCTTACATGTAGAACCTTTTTTCAATATGGTGCTCTGGTGACAGCTTCTGATAAGCAGGCTTTTTCGTGTTTTCCTGTTTATGCTTGTGAGTTTTGGTTACTTTCCTTTGATTACCTAAAGAATAAAAACACATTCTTATATCTGGACAGAACTAGTGAACACTGTGGTCTGAAGCAGCTCATGAAGAGTTAAAGCTGCTTCCAATTAGCTACCATGTTCTTGCCACTTAAAGAAACCCCCACAACTGAGCATGCTTCACAGCCTCCTGTGCATATCCCTGAATCATTCTGGCAAGTGAAAACACTGCCATAATCTTTTAGTCAGACATAGCACTTATTCTTCACTGGACTCTGAAATGAGCAACTGCTTGAAAATAGCACTTTTTGCTAGAGAGTTCTGAGGATTTATCAGCTCATGTCTGCACAGGATTTTGAACATGGAGCTGTGTGTGAATGCTGAGTGGTATTAAATACACTGCAGTGGTCCCAAATAGGTTTCAGTATCCAGACCTAACCTTTCCCATGAGGGAGCAAGAGCTTCACGGGTTTTGTACAAATCACTGCCCTTTGTTTTACAGATCTTTCCCTGTTGGTGAATAGATATACAGTGTACTTGACCACAATTTACAGCATGAACCCTACTGCTGCTGAGCAGCACTCAGGCAGTGTAATCGTTCTCCCTTCATTCTATGTTTTTCCTTTGGGTTATGAGGGAGGTTCTGTGAGAATGATTGACATATGACAAATAGTAGAATATTTTCACACACACTGTGACAGCCTAGAGAGTTCTGTTGCTCGTTAAACTGTGGCGTATCATTGAAATTATAGTCCCTTGTGGTTTGGGAAAGAATCATCACACTTCAGCTACACCCACTCCTATCTCGTGCTCAGATCTTATAATTGGTTACAACACCTTTCCTCCCTGATGCACCACACTGATCTCACTTTATTGGAGGGGGGGTGGGGGGATGCTGCCAGGTTTCTAACAATAAAAATTATGGATAGTCCTAAGCCTGTGAAACAATCTGTCCTTGCAGCGCTATCTGAACATCATACCCCATGTAAGTGCCAGTCACAGCGTTTCCAAGATCAGATGCCAACAAACTCTCCATCTCTCTCTCTACCATAGGCATCTCTGTTTCCTTTGCTGTGATGTGGGAGCTGGTTAACCTCCCCCATCAATTGGGAGTTGCTTCTGTTCTCTCTCTGTTTTTCAGTGTCTTTTCCCCAAGCCTTTTATCATTTAGCAGTTCTCTAAATAAAACATTTCCTTGCTGTAGAGAGGGAAGATCGTTTGCTCCAGGGATGAGGAGGATGTTAGTGGCAGGGACTTTGTAGTACCACTGCTTTAGTTACGTGCGCCTCTGGAAGAGTGCTGCAAAAGGTGCGTGCTCCCTCCCTGCTACCAGGACAACCAAAGGGGGGGGAGGCTTTCCACTGTGGGGAAAGGCTGGGAAAGGCATAGGGTAGTTTCCCTGTGTTTCCTCTTCACCTGGTAGCTCTCTCCCCTCAGCTAAACATCAGCACTGGGGAGATGCCCTCTGAGACTGCTTTGGTGTCCCCAGTGCCCCTGTGTGGAGCTGAGCAGTGAACTAGAACGGCATTTCAGC
>NW_009649175.1:292294-294570 GCF_000708025.1 Charadrius vociferus | reverse complement strand
GGAAGCTATTTGTGGAACATTGGTGCCGTCCAATAATCAGATATGCCTGTGGAGCAGAGCCACTGCCTTAGGTCATGGTGCAATTTTCAGTACCATAAGTTTCTCCATCTCCAAATTCTTGCTGGGTGTGGTCACTTTGCCAACAACTCGCAATCCTGCCTCATGAGAGCAGTATTTCTGAGCTCCTGCCTGAGCCTTGCTGGGAATCGTGGAGCTCTGTCACGTCATGTATGATGCCTGGCATCTGAGCTCGTTAGCGAAACCGCAGAGTTAGGTAGTGTTTTGCACCCCATTCAGCACTCTAGCGAGAGGTCTGCTGACATTTCCATTTCCTTGCCATTTTTATTTTTAAGATGTTGTAACTCAGCTTATAAATATTGTAGCAGATTAAAACTCATTGCATGAGCTCTAATTTGTTTTTATTTGTACCTCTATAGATCCGTGGCGCCACTATTATGGCTGAAGATCCAGAGCGGTAGGCACTGTATGCACAGGAGAATATAGGTACTTGCCCACAGACCACCTACGTGAGAAATGCAATCTCTTCACTTTCTTTATGTTATAGTCAGACTGTAGAAATGCTGCATACAAGGTTGCCTTATTTTAGCACTTTTCCTTGCAACTGTTGCATTTAGACATGTAGCTGTTTTTAGAGCAATGAGGTGACATACCACCTTGTGGATTCAAGGTTAAGAATTTTTGAGATGCTTTAGACTGGGAAATAGCCGTTATATAGAAGTTTCAATTAAGAAAACCAGAAGCATTTAATGTTTTTGTGTGTGTGTAGATGTATCCACATATATTTGCCAGATTAATGCAGATTGTCTGGTTCAGTGGGTGAATAACTGGTTTTAAAAATACTTGATAATCTGTTTCCCTCAGGAGTCGGAAACTGCTGTATGAGACTAGAAAGCTTTTGGTAGACCCTACATGTTTTCAGAACTGTTGGAGCACTTTGCAGACTGACTAATCTCTACTAAGAAGTTATAACTGGAGAGTTTCCAAACCAGATAAGGATAGTGGGCATTTTGGATTGGCCCATCTCTCACTTTTCTTCCCTAAGTGTTACATACTTTAAAATCTATATTTTTACATTGAATCATACCTTTTCAAGAACACAGTCCTGCTGTCCATACATAAAATATTATCCTTAGGTAAAATCAATACAGGTTTTGCACTACTGGTGACAATGAATTAGACAGATACTGGGATCCATTCTGGTTTTATATGGTTTTATAAGGTTTTGTATGTCACTGCCTTCTCTTAGAAACAGTGAAAATAAAATCCTGTTAGGAAAGAGGCACTGTGCAGCTTGCCAGTATGTACGTACAGCTGTGTGCTTCGCAGTGCTGCAGAGGGCTGTTTCCTGAATGTTCTGGCAATCAGTTTATAACTTGCTGTGTGTAATTTTTATCTTACATGCTTTATTACATATAATTACCATTTATTCTTATTTGTCATAATATTTATTTATGTCTTAAAAAAAAAAAAAAAGCAATATTCATCAAGTCCCTTTTAAAACTACCTGCAGCATTTATTTTAAATTACATTAGGGCTTAATGCGCAGAAGCCAGCAACGTTAAGGCTAAAAACTTTTGGCTGACAGAAGGGGCTGGATTTACTTGACTGCAGCAGTGCAAGAGTACTGGGGGTAGTGGGAGAGCAGTGCCACTGCCATGAGTGAGACTGGCCTGGGTCCCCTGCCTCTGGTGCACGCCAACATGCTTTCTGCCCTCTTTGGGGTGAGGAGGGATGAGAGGTTCAGTGGGTGCTGCGGTCTGGGGCTCTGATGCTGAGCTGCCTGAGGGTGGGCAAAGCTCGCGCTGGCACGTACAGTGGTGCAGTGATGTTGAAGTGCTGGCTGTGGGCTGAATGGGAAAAGTTAATCTGTTACTTATCGTGAACGATGGATGCATTTCTGCAGCCACCAGCAGCAGCTGTGTCATTGTGCAATGCTTCTCCCGAGAGATGATTTTTATGGAAGGCCAGTACTCTGTCAATTTATGGAAGAGAAGCTCGACTATTGCAAATTAAAATACGTAGTAAAAGTGATTCTAGTTGCATCTCTCAGGCGAGGTAGCAGAGCTGGCCCCTGCCTACCGCCCCCCAGCTGGGAATGTTTCAAAGCGGCCGGGATCCCAGACAGGTCCGTGGGACGGGACGGGGCTGTGTAACTCCCGCAGGACGCGGCTGGCGCCGGGGGTTGCGGTGGCACAAAGCGGTCATGGCGCAGAGGCAGGCTCGGACACGTGGAGGCGGCGCGCCGTCCCGCCCCG
>NW_009649175.1:289331-291146 GCF_000708025.1 Charadrius vociferus | reverse complement strand
CCCGTCGCTGCGGGAACGCAGTGTATTCTTTCTCTGACCCTTGCTCAAGATGGGGTCCATCCTTGCGCACCGCCCCCACCCCCCCGGCTTCTGGGGGCTAGCGGTGGGGATGGCGGGTTTGACCTTGGCGTGCGCCCCCCCTTCTAAGGGAGACTGGGGGTGCCGCTCGGGTGGGGTGGCGGCTGGGGTGGGGGGTGCCTGGGGAGACCACGCGCGGCAAGAGGAGCCCCCTTCCTTTTCTAGACGTTTCTTTTGCCTCGCGATAAAAGGCACGAACAGAGGCCTCACCCACAAACATGAGCGCTCTGACTCAAAGACGGTATAGTAGCTGCATCCGGGTATAACTGCTACCCGCTGCACAGAGAGCGTTTCCCAAGCTTTAACGTTGCCTTCTTGCCTCTTTTTTGTAGGGTAACAAATTCTCAGTGCATTCCTTACGCAGTTGAATACTGACATGTGTTTAAACACTAAGTTATGGTTGCAACTCAGCTCCTTTCAGCACCAAGCAATGAAAATTACTTGTATTGACCTGTCTGTACTGATACATAATAAAATTGCAGAATGATCAAACTTATTATGTCTAGTCCCTTTTTTAAAAACAAAATATTTGTATATTCTGAATTTTAAGAGTAATGTTGATGCCAGTAAATGCTTAACAGTGTCTCTGCTGATTACAGTTGGTTTGTTCTTGCTGATCTGTCTTTTGTGAACACCAAAAGATCCCAAGAGGAATCACTTTTCCCTTGAGACTACTTTTTAAAGACATGAGATGATTTTAGTTTGAAAGAGCAGCTTCAAATGGAGGTCATATTTTTGTTGTAGAAGCAATCTGTTTAGTCCCATTCAGGGGCTGCAATGTATGTCGCATTCCTTAAATGCAGGCAGTAAAAGACACTTAATTTTGCTGTTCTTGTTCACTTTTGCTATTGTGTCATAATAAATACTATGACCAGTCCAGTTCTAAAGCAGCAGTGTTTTTGAGTATCTCAATATCTATCGGGCACTGGATATTAAAATAAGCTGCATTTTCATGATATCGCTAGAGTTCTTCATACATATAATGTAGTAGTAACGGCTCTGTTTATCTCTCAGATCTTTCAGTTGCTCATTCTAAAAGATGAAACTGAAAAAAACACTAAAATCCAGGGCTGATCTAGAAGACTGTTTCTAGCTGTAGTTAGTGGATAGCATTTTATTTTTCCAAATATTGCTGAACTGTAGTTTATGTATGGCTCTCTGAGCATATGTGAAACAAACAGAATACAGTCGCTATGCTTCAGGAAATACATCAGTGAAGTACATATACTTAGTGTGTATGTCCAGTTGTCTTTTTAAACTGTTCTAATTACTGTGCAATTGTCATTCATCTTGAGTTATGCTATTCTCGTCTGTAATGCTACTTTTACTCTCAAATAAGTTTGTATAATGCTGAGCTTCTGTAATTGGGAGCTTGAGAACATTTCTAAGTGAGCTGAGTCTTGAGCATTTAGGAAACATTACATTACTTTCACAATACAAAAAGTAAATCTGAATTTAAAAGGCAACAATTTCCTTCTTTTAAGCTGTTCCTATACTGTTGCATGCCAATAATGTAGCATCTCTTGGTTACTTGGCTTTCATGGGTGTTCACTCTAACATGGTAATTTCCAGAAAGCTCTTCAATGTTTGAAGTTGATTTTGTAGGTTTGAGCATAAGCTCTTATGAAATACATAGGCTGTCTGTTCACACACATCTAATATTTGCTTCAATTTCAGTGTATGTAAATAACAGCTATTAAGAAAACTTTTTATCCATATAGGATAATATTCAAATAA
>NW_009649175.1:268448-289321 GCF_000708025.1 Charadrius vociferus | reverse complement strand
GTGGTGTTACTTGGATATCTATTCTCAATGCAGGATATCTTGCTTTGAAAAGTTTCTTTTAAAAATTTTTAAAAAGTCTCTGAATATAGCATATCTGATGGTTTTTAAAGGTGCTATGTGAAAATAGTGTGTTTCCACTGTAAACAGAAATCTGATTAATTTCAGTTCTGGGTATTTATCATCACACTTTACAACACACAACATAGCCAACAGCCTGATAGTTGCTCCTAAAACTTAAAGTAATGAAGACTATATTTGCGAAAGCATATTTGCATGGTTTTTGAGGCTGCCACTGAAAGAGCACGGTAGGTAAAAAATTACGTCTCAACACACTGGGGAGAAATTTACTTTTTGTGGGTTACAAGTTCTCACTTGATGGAACAAATACTCTAGCGTATTGAGAATACAGCATTGAGTTCCTTTGGTTTTAGGTCATTCCAGGAATGGTTTAACATTTTGGCTGTATAAACCCTCAGTATTTCACAGTATTAATCATAATAGGTAGTGCTCAGGAGCTGTATTATGTTGCTTTTCTAGTATAGCTACATAGCAGGTAGAGAGTAATTTACACTTTCAAATTTGTAAGATGGAACTGAGTTATGTGAGATGTATAATTTTAAGATTAGTCATGTGTATGAAATATTACCACTCATCATGAAATAAATTTAAGTCTTGGAATGATGTAGTTTAATTTGTAGGCTATATCTGTGTACATAAATGGACTTAAAAGTTTCGGATGTTCCATATTTTTAGTATTGTATCACTGAGTTCTCCATCACATCAGTCTCTGGGTTTGGGTTAATGAAGTAGGTATCTGTAAGGAGGGGGGAACGAGATGCCTTTAATATAAACAATATGCTCCTCTGCTGCGAAATTCCTTCCTTACTGTGGTTTTATACAGCACATCTAGCTATAGAACTTCCAATGCTTGATATAAAACATTGGAGCCACATGATGCAAGAAATTGAACTGTTTTAAATTAATTAATCTGGTTTCTGTTTGTTAAAAGATTATGGACTGTATAACTTTGTATCAGGAGAGTTTTAATGATTAAATCTGACTTTATACTGGCTCAGGTGCAGTCATTTTTGCAGCAGCTTGCTAAGAACTGGCTCCAGTTCTGACTTTACATGCTCTGGCTAACAAAACAGGAGTATAGTCACATATGTTCAGTTGACCTGGGTCAAATTCTTCTAGGTAATCCAACAGTGTATCATAGATCTGCTGTCAGTTGTGGAACCTTCACTTTGGTGTGTTTACCATGTGAAAGTAACTCAGCTTGGTATGGCCTGTGTGGGATCACACACATGTAATTAATTTCTGAGCTGATACAGTACTGCCACAGTCATCAGCATGTGTAGTTAGGAATGCCAGGGTTATAGTCAGGATTCCTTTTATATACTCCCCATTTTTTTCCCAGTAAACTGTGAAAGAACTTTGTAGGCGTAAGGCAGAGGAGGAGATACGTGTAAGTATAATGGAAATAAAATAATTTAGACTATTCTTCCAAAAAGCAGATTGTCAGTCTGAGTGAACACTGCTAGCAGATCGTAGCCTGTGTGCTCAATTGCATCATCTGTCTCAGGACTGAAAATAACCCAAAACTTGGGTGAGAGGTGTTTGTTTGCATAAGGAAAGTATAGAGTAACACCTGAGTAAATAAATACCACTTTGAAGTCATACTACAAATGGCTTTTCATCATTTAGGTCCTTCTGTTTCTCCTAACAGCCATTATACGAAAGTGTGACTATGTCTAAAATGTAACACTATATTGCAGTCCAGGATCTTTTCTATTAAAGAAAGGCTATAGGTAGAATGGAAGATAAAAAGAAATAAATTTCCTTTAGCATTTCAAGTTTTCTTTTTGTCTACGTTATCCTCTCATGCAAAGAAAAACATGTCTGTTTTTATCTATTTTGCTAATCTATGTGAAATAGATAAAACAGTAGATAGCTCCATAAAGGTTATGTGCTCTCCTTTGAGTCTAGTTTCTTGTAATATAGCTGTTGCACCAGGGAGGTAGATGTGATTTTTAGATGTATTTATATAGACTACCTTTTTTTTTTTAGCTAGGATGGGGGATAATTTGCCATTTCCCTCTCAGAAATCATCAGCTTCAAAATGAGAAGGAAATAGTTCAGGACTAATGAAATAAAAATTAGGGGGAGGGAAATGACACTGACATCCTGAAGCATGTTGAAAGGTGACATTAGAAAGGAACGAGCTTCGCTCTGAGCATTGGAAACTTCTGCCACAGAACAACAACTAGTGTGAAACTACCGGTTTGTTACACTGAGTTCCCATGCTCCGCATCAGATTCTGCTTTCTTTGCAAGTGGTTTTCAGTTTCTGGATTAAGTTGACAGAAACTGCCAGGGAATATAAATTATGCCCTGGAATGGACATGGCATGGCATTGATATTCTAACTGTACCTTATCTGAAAAAGTAATTTGCTTTGTGGTTGGAAGCTTCTGGCAGCGCTGTGTGTAGCCTTCTGACTATGATATGTTGTACCTGTTATGGCTGCTGCTCACAAATGACTTCTTCAAGCCATTTGCAATGGCTTGAAAAAACCACAAAGCTTTATTTTTGTATTGCAATATTTAATTTCTTTGATATAGTGCTAAAATCTTACTTTTGTAATTTTTAAAACAGATGAAATATGAATGTCCTGTTTTCTTCTGACGGGAAATGTAGAAAATTTGAAGAAACAAAGGAAAAATAAGCTGCTTTCAAACTTTTCTCAGTGTGACTTTTGGTGGTGGTTTTCAGTGTACTGACTTTTTTTTTTGAAGCTGATTGTACTTTATGCTAGCTTTGTATAGCTTTATTGTGGAATAGCAATGCTTTGCCATCTTACTGTTAAGGCTTGCATTTGGAAAAGCAGTATGCTTGGCAAAGGGATGCGTAGTTGACAAACATTTTTACACTCCAGAACTTTACAGTTCAGTAATTTTTTTGTCATTAATTGTTTAGAAAACATTTTTGAAAGTCACAGTTGGCAGAGCAGATTTTTATTTCTATTTTTATGTGGACTCTACCAAAAACCCAGTTGTTTTGAGGTAGACTTGAGCTGACGGTAGTTGCTGGTTCTCCAAGACACATCAGTAACTTCTGATGAATCTTAAAGCTTGTAAACATCTCCTAAGCACGTTGAATTGGCTTCTCTGTTAATTTTTCTTTTCACTTTAAGGAATGGTTTCAAGGTGAGTTTAAGTCAGTCTTGGGAATTAAATTATACAGCAGTCTAGTGATGATCTGGAGTAGTCTCTTAGTTAAGTCTCTTAATCTTATCTTTTAGATAGTTCCATGTTTTGATTAAGAAGCTAACATTCTTTTTCCACATTTGAGCAACTCTTCTGCAGTTAGTCCTGAGATGGCTTCTTTCACATGTGTGGGGTTTTTTTTGTTGTGTTTTTTGTGTGTGTGTGTTTTACATGAATGTATCTTGAATATTCCCTGCTATTTCTCAATCTTGCTATGTCAGGATAAGTTCAGTTAGTCTGGTGCTTATTGAGAGTTTTAGCAAACTTCCTCAGCCCAAGCTGATGCAACAGCTAAACCTTAACTGGCTAGTCTTAATATAGTATGAAGATGCTTCCAAAAGTTACACTGCATTTTAAAGATTGTACTGTAGACCTACTTTTAATACTGAATGTTGAGTAAAGACCAGCCAAGATTATGAGATTTCATGCTAGTCTTTAAAGAGGTCCTTCGTCTGTTAATGTGAACTTCAGAAATCTTTGCAAATATGCTGTTTATCAACACTTGTGTTGAATTTTGGTTGTGATTAGGGAAGGGCCAAAGGCTTTTCAGGTGTAGGTTATCTGCAATTGCAATGGTTCCTGTGCAAGTGGGCTTTATAAATCAACTTTTTCAGCATGGGTGGTATGATGTATTTTCTGCAATTAGAAATTAATAACACCAGAAGAGAGACAACAGACTAGGAAAAAAACCTTAAAATAACTCTTTGAAGGCTAGTAATATTCCTGTAGGATTGTATTTTGCCTCTTGTGACAAATTGGGTGGAATTTGAAAATGGATTAATTTCTCTCCCCTTAAGTAAATGCATCATCTATACAGCATAATAAAAATTTAGGGTTCAGTACTCAAAATTTTTTTTTATGGTTCCCAGGACATTTGTTATTTACTGTAAAATGCAATTTTGATGTTTGGAATACACAGGGAACATCTATTTCTAAAAGTTTATATTAGGAAGTTTAAGAAAACACCTTAAGGAGGTACAAGAAATAATTATAACAAGGTTTAGGATTACTGCATTATTTGTTTTTAGTTATTGAATACTTAAATACCAGCATTTAGGAGGATATTTTGTTTGAAGCAGAGGGAAAGGGATGCACGCGAAGGTAGCAGCTGAGGGTAAAGAACAGAGATGGTAGGTGGAGGATGAGGCAAAAAAAATGGAGATGATGATATATCAGGTGAAGAATTAGGATAACTGTGGTTGCAGTCGTCTTGTAGCTTTAATTTCTTTCTTATGGAGTCTGGGCTGAAAGCCAAGAGGTGGTATTTCTGTTACTATGGTCCTGTCCCACTAAGTCTCATCCTCATTTATGTTTGTGTCTTGTATACTTTTCCATATTCAGTTTTTTTATTTTTGTGGGCAATATAGCTCAGTAGTATATTAACAGATCAAGATATTTTTTTTTCTTTTAAATACTGTAAAGATAATGAAGACAAGTTCGGGGAAAGAATTTATTTGTGTGGTGAAATGATGTTTAAGTTTTCACAAAACATTACTGACTCCTTTAAATCAACTACTATGAGAACTTGGAGTGGACTTTCAAGCAAAGTCCTCTAGTAGCGCAGGAATGACCAAATGATTATTAATCTTTGATGGATTACCTTATTTTATTTTTGTAAAAGCAAATGCTGTCCTAATAGACTGGGGAACAAAAAGCTCTTAGCTGTGACTTTACATCTTGAAGGTGTTAAAATCTTTACTAGAGAAGATGATACAGGTGAGTTGTAGCAGAGATTGTTGAGAAGATGTTGATTGGAAGCTGTGAAGAAGACTAAAAAGATGTCATTAGCATTGATTCCTGTGCATTTCACCCTCTGTAGATTGTCTCTAGTTGTATTAGGCCATGCAGAGCAGTGCCTTTTGGGAGTTTGGGTTCCTGACCTGTGGGGAGAAGGCATTTTGGAGATAAAACTTACTGACGTAGAATTTTCTAAGAACAAAACCTAAGTTTGAAAGTAAGCTCTCTCTTACTGTAACAGTTGTAATTCATCTAAATTATTTTTTAGACTTGGAAAGATGCACATTTATTGGATGGTTCACTGGCTACACCAGCAGTCTCAGAATGCTGTAAATATTTGTGACTTTATTATTTGTAGTATATAAGTATTTGGTTGCAAACATTCTGGTGCCTGTCAAGCAGTGTAAATGTGCACATTTTAAAAGAAATAGTTACTGATTTTAGCAATATCTGAGCAAGGACAAGTTTACTTTCACACCACAGTACATACGCTTAGAATTCTAGTGACTTATTTTAATGCAGTATGCTTGAAGTAGTGGAGTTGAATTTTTCACATTAATTCCTGTGAGTTCAATTTCATGTTTGTAAATTTGCAAAAGTAGAACAACTTCAAGTGGCTATAAGTCTGATAGATTGTATTCCCTAAGTTAACACAGCAAGTGAAATAGATCTAAATGCAGTATTATAAGCATTATTCTTCCTCTATCTCAGCTTTTTGCAGTAGGAATTTCGAGCCGATCTTGGCTTTTTTTTTTCGATTTCCTGTTCTATTTCTATGCAGTTTCTTTCATGTCCTATCCCTGAAATTTGTCTGCAGCCACCAGTTAGCAGAAATCAGGGTAACTTCTGTATTGCATTGTATGATTGCTCACTAAGTGACTGAAAGATGCTATGAAACACTAATTCCATTTGTACTATGCAGAGTTTTAGCATAATGACTGCAGCGCTTCCATCTCTGCTGTTGAATGAAAGCAAGCAGCAGGGGAAAGAAATGCAAGAACTACACCAGTTTCCAGTGTCTGTGCAGTGTTCCAGATTCATAAAACTGGTATTTATTCTAGGTACATTTAAATTCATCACTAAGTGTGTAGTCTGCATAATTATAGCAAAGACTTCCTAAAAAAACTGAACCTTCCTTCTGTGAATGCTTCTCCATTATGCAAGCCTGACGCACTTTTATTCAGTGAATGTGCTTTGCAATGGCTTCTAAATACACGTTCCATTAGAACAGAACTGTGGGGGTTTCACGCTTTTAAGTCTTGACTGCAGAAACAAATTTAAACTTTCAGTGCTACAAATTGACTCCTGTCTAGAGGGAATTTTGGGATCTAGAAGGAATTTTGGTTCTTGCACTTCATGGTGGAAGTATTGAAGGAAGTTAGCATGCTCTTCTCTAAGACAAACCCTTTAAATTTGATCTTTGTCTGTATTTTCAGGTAACTGAGCTGAATGAGCCTCTGTCAAATGAGGATAGAAACCTGCTGTCTGTAGCCTACAAGAATGTAGTTGGAGCTCGACGATCTTCCTGGCGTGTCATCAGCAGCATAGAGCAGAAAACTATGGCAGATGGGAACGAGAAGAAGCTGGAGAAGGTTAAAGCCTATAGGGAGAAGATAGAAAAGGAGCTTGAGACAGTCTGCAATGATGTTTTGGCTCTGCTAGATAAATACTTGATCAAGAACTGCAATGACTTCCAGTATGAGAGTAAGGTGTTTTATCTGAAAATGAAAGGGGATTACTACCGCTATTTGGCAGAAGTTGCTGCTGGAGAGAAGAAGAACAGTGTTGTGGAAGCCTCAGAAGCTGCCTATAAAGAGGCTTTTGAAATCAGCAAGGAGCACATGCAGCCCACTCACCCAATTAGGCTTGGGCTGGCACTCAATTTCTCAGTGTTCTACTATGAAATCCAGAATGCTCCTGAGCAGGCCTGCCTTTTAGCCAAACAAGCCTTTGATGATGCCATAGCAGAGCTGGACACACTAAACGAGGATTCCTACAAGGACTCCACTCTCATCATGCAGTTACTTCGAGATAACCTCACTCTGTGGACGAGTGACCAGCAAGATGAAGAAGCAGGAGAGGGCAATAATTAAAAAGCTTTCCTCTGATCCCTCTTTCATCCACTTCACCATCCCCATCATCACCAATATTTCCTTGCCACAGTCACACTAAATATCTAGTGCTAAGCATATCTGTATTGTACAGCTGTTCAGATCTGCTGTCCACTTTATCAAGAAGCAGTTTCAGATGAGTCTTCATGGGCATTGATGGATTGATTGGTTTATTGGCCCTATTTATCTTAGTTGCACTTGAGCAGTGCAGAAAGATGCATAGAAAATGAGGCATTTTTAGTTTGCCTGTTGATTGGAAAATATGGGAAAGAATAATGGAAAGTGATTTGAACATAATTAGATTCCAGTTAAATCTTTTTCCACTTGAAATGAGCTGACAGTTCTGTTAAGCAGTACATTTTGTGCATGCAAAGTAAATTAGCCACCTCAAATTTTTTTCGATGAAAACAATGAAGCTGATGTGAAATGACAACCCTGTTCATCAGTTTACAATAAACTGTTTGAAATGTGAGGTTTCAGTAGCAATTTGGTTTTTTTTGCCTCTAACTTATGTGCACAGTTTCTTTTAATGCAGTGCATCTACCTAAGAGTTTTGATACTTGTAACCTTTTGCAGTTGTTTTGAAGAATCATGAATTTATTTTTTGTAAACTCTTTGGCTGTTTAGTTGTCTGTGTATTCTGACAACACTATGTCAATATTAGCCCATGTTAAGATGGATGACTGAGATGCCAGACTTCTAAATTAAATGTTTTGGAATTAAATGAATAAAATAAAATGCTGCTTCGGGGATGTTATCTCTACGTAAGCTGTCCTGTCTTTTGTTCAGAGCAGAGATTGAGTTACCTAACACATCACTGATGGGTTAAAACATATTTAATCAAAAGTTTAATGAGAAATTGCCTTACATGCTAAAAAAAAAATTTAAAATACTGCTACGAGGAAAAGAAAAAAAACCACCACAAAACCCAAAAACACCCACTGTCATCTAGAACGTGATATCGCTCACTTGCGTTTAAGTGGAGTTTCCAAAGCTATATGGTCATGGTTTGGGCAACCAGGAGACATATATTTCATTATTTGCTCTGTAGAGCAGTTGTAGTGCAATTCTGCTCAGGAGTTGAAAAGTTGTAAAGAACATTAGTTGTCATACCAATGTAGAGACTTGTGTTTGCTTCTGAGCACTGTAACTTCTAAACTTTTTTTCTGAAGTGCTAACCACCGAATCACTTTACACATGAAAATTTCAGTAACTTTATTTCATATTTACCTGCCTCAAACAGGAACAGTATTTGTTCTTAAAGAACGCCTTTCTATTTTTGCTAACTTAACCCTAGTCCCCAAGCTTATGTTGTTGGTTTTTCTTTTTTTTTGTTTGTTTGTTTGTGTTTTTTTTTTTTCCTTCCAACAATTAGTGTACTATGTATATTTATTGGTTCTGTATGTACTTCTGTAAGGGTATGTTACAGAAGCAGGAAAAGTTAGCTGTTATGTGTCGCTGTATCCAGACTGCTACTGGCATCTGAGCTAACTCAAAGGTCATGTAAGTTCTCATTTATCTAAATCTATTTTTCTTTGATTTGTACAGTAAATATTACTGGTCTGAATACCCACAACAACTGCTCATACTTCTTACTGGTTATTTTTAAGTGTATAGAGGTTTAAAATTTTTAATGGTAGATTTGTGTGTCTTTATATATTCCATTGTCTAGGTAATTCTAGTTTTATTACATCAGTAAAGTTGGTGACAACTGAAAGACTAATGCAACACCTGAAAAGGTGAAAATACAGATCCTTGGTGTGCTATTGTATAATCTTGAGGTGCTTGACCTCCTAAAGTATTTTGAAGTGGGTACTTAATATAAATTACTGCTGTCTGCCAGGGCCTATTTTTGAAGTCACTTTTTCTTCTTTGCTCCTGTTTCGTCAAACACTATACAAGTCCCAGTTTTTCAGTTTCTGTTTTTGCAAGTAAACCTGCAGGAGTCTTCTGGCCAGTAATATCCCTTTGGGCTTTACCTATCTCCCACATTCCTATACCTTCTTTTCCTTTCCTTCCCCTCAGATCTGCTTACCTGCCCCTGTAGAACCAAGGTAAAACTTGGCAATAAGACTCCTTTTTTTATGTTGAAACACACTGGCTGGTTAATAATTAGTATTATTGGCAATTACTAGGTTTATTTTCTTCCTGTTTATAGAAGTACCACTGTCCTTTTCTTAATTCAGAAGCTAAGGAGTCCTTTCTCATTCTAGTTACTGTCTTGCACAGATACTTTGTCACAAAACTATGAGCATTAAGTAGTCTGCAGGTGAGTCAGCAGGTCTTTGACGTCTCTGGACTGCGCAGTTGGAGATTAGCTGTTGACCTGGTGCATAAGATCCCAAATGGAAACCAAAGGGATTCTGTACTGCTGCAGTTCCTGGGTGCTTTAATAATTTCTGGTAGGAAAGTTTATAAAGTATACCAACCAGGTGGTTGTAGTTATCTCTATTGCCATTACCTGGGTGAATCTTTGCTGGCTATCATAAAGTATGAAATTCTGTTTTGAAATAGCTTACTGACTCTGCTGGACGGGTGTGTTCCTTTCTCCTAAGTGGTATAAATTTCAATGGATAAATTGGTTACAGCCGTTAAGTATCAACAGATAAGAAGATAGCTGCATATTAGGAATCTATGTGGGAAGTTGCATTTATTCATTGTCTCTTAATGAATCACTATCACACATTCTCTCTAGTTGACTGAAGGCATTCTGGCAATTTATGGATGTAGAGACCCTCAGAATGATCCTGGAGGTGATGGAAAATTAGGCATGCTAACTGTGGGGTATTGCGTACTGCACTTGCTATGCTGGCTCTGTCTAAAGGTGATTGGTGCTTCAAAACTAGGTTTTGTACCAGGTATCAGGATGGAATAGCATAAGTAGACACGGTTGGAAAGTTGCAAGTGCCTTCTAAGAATTTCATACCTTGTGCTAGGATCTTCAGAGGAACTATCCCAAAGAATTAGGAATAGCAAGAGCTTCCTAATTGAATGTCCTGACATAAAACTCGCCAAAATGGCATAAAGTTTGTCAGTGAACTGTCAGATGCAGGCAGCTTATTATCAGGTGCTCCTAGCAAAGTAGAATTTGGTGAACAGGAAAAGATTCTCAAGTTTACGGACTAGCTCCCTCTGAAACATGGAAGAGTTGAAATTTGTCATGAGGAACAGCTGACAGGGTGTGTTTTCCTGCAAGTGGTGGCACGTGTTTGTGCTGGGTCACCTGTGGATTTAAGATTCTTCAAGGTACAATCTCAGTACAGCTGGTGATCAAGTTCTTTTGAGGGTGATGAACTTAAAGGCAGGTAAGAGAAATCATTGGGTGTAGCCGAGTAGCTCTGTGTGCACAAGGTCACAATCCCAGAAATTCTGACTTTATTAAAACTGTGGAAAGACTAACTACTTAGGTGTACCCTTATTTTGTGTGATCTGCCTTTTAGCTTTGTAGCAGTGAATGCTTCCTTGAGGACAAGGTGAATTACTTGCCTAAATCTTCAAATAATCTTTACTTTTTTTTCAAGAAGTTCATTAAATATAAATGTCTTATTGCTCGGGGTGCTCTGTGGCATACGAAGCATTGCTGTCCTTGTTGGGGGTTCATAATATAAGTGTTGACAGACACAGTTGCTCTGCATAAGTTGATTATTGCTTATCTAGTGAGTCTTAGGAAGTCTTCTAAGATAAATTCTTTGGCCTGCATCTGCCGGTAGCAGTATATTACATTATCAGTAGGAGAGCAGATACTTCTCCCATGTTCTCCAGTTGTCAGTGAATCATCCAGTGGCACAGAGAGCATGTTTGATTGTTTTTTGCTAGGAGTCAGTAGAGAGTAGAGCGTTCTACAGAGCAAGAAAAAGCAATGCTCCAATGCAGTCCGTGCTCCTGTTTCCACTTCAGAAGCTTTTTCATTTTCTGGGCCCTGGGATTGCTATATGCTTTTTTGTAATCTTTATCGTGACACTGATCTGGAGGAAACAAAAACAGATGAATAGCACATGTTGTTTATTGCAATATTCTTCAGTGGACCATAGGATTCAGGTATTTTGGAACTGGTATTTCTCTTGGGTGACCCTCAAGCCGTATCTTCTCTCTCTCAGTCTCTAAAATCGAATCCTAGGCTACACCAAATGTATTATTGTTTGAAGGCACTGGATGTATTCACCAAAAGTGCTTAGTTGAAGATCATGACATTCTTTGAAGTAGGAGTAATTCCAATGGAAAAACTTAAAATTGAGTGACATTTTTTCCTCCCACCCCAGGGAGCTGCTTGTTAGTCTTAACGTGGTGAGGGTTATGCTGGTTCCATAAGGGCCCATCGGAGCATTACTCTTGTGCAGACCCGATCTTTACCATGCCTTTCACAGGCAAACTTTGTTGACAGGTTAAGTCACTCTGAAGGTGTTGATATAATATTAGCAAGGTATATAGCTATCCATGAATTTTTAGCAACCTGGTAGCTGCTGTCAGTAAAGCAGAGTTTTCTGTGACACTATATGATCTTGAAAGCTAAGGGATAGTTAGACCTTAAGTTAATAGTGTGTTCTTTATAGGGACAGAGATACTTTCATTCTTATGTCCTAAACAGCTCAAATATGTTCAAATTCTATATAAATGAATGCATTCATCTCTTGGAGTACGTACGCACCCACACCCTTCTAAACCCCACACTAGAAAAAAACCATGCCAATGCTATGGGAAACTAAACTTCTTAGGCTGTATGTAATAAGAGTCTTATTACACAGTGCAAGCGATCGCACTGAAGAAAGCTGACTTTTTAGGCAGGCAGAAACCTTGAGAAGAGTAATGAGATTGACATCTCCATGGATAACATGTTAAAGAACCACAGTAACTCTGGTAAGTAAATGTTTTTTCTAGTGACTACTTTGGTATAACTATGGTTTTGAAAATAGTTTTTCCATGTGGCCTTTTCATTGTATATAACTTGTTTATGGTTTTCCATCCTTAATACTTGCACTTGTGACCTAAATCTGTACGTTGGATGGACTCACTTCTAGAGCTAAATGTATTTCCAAAGGAACATGAAGGTAGTTCCTGACCTGCTCCCTTGGCTTCTTTTAGCAGCTGCAATAGGCTGCTGTACAGTAATCTAGAAAAAACATTATGGTACTTCAGGTTGAGGGAAATGAAAAGACTGGTTGTATTTTAAGTCATACATGAGAATGACTTAATGATAATGAAAGTCAGAAGGGTGAAACCCATTCTCAATACATGTTATCAAATATTCTGTATCAGCATGGGAGCAACCTGAAATACTTCAACAAACCAGTTTAAGGACAGAGAGAAAACAGGAAAAATATTTCAGTGCTTTGGATTCCTGTTTTTTAATTCTATCCACACCATATATTTGAGCTAATTTAACATAGCTGCTCAAGAAAAATTAACTGAAAAACAGTGCAACAACATGAAAAAAATTGTTAAATACATTTTAGGTTCATTGAAGAAGCTCATTGAAATAGTGGCACTTTTTGAAGAGCGTGAAGTTAATTATACACATAATTGATAGAGGATGTTTAGATCTTGTTCTGAAGAAACCCAAAGTACTTGAAGTTCCACATAGATACAGATAGTTTAGTTTCTGAATCTGAATGATTTCTGAGATAAATGAAGATGTATTCCAAACGCTGAGGTCAGGCCAGGTAGATTTTTAATTAGCGTCAGAAATTGAGCTGTTAGAAATAAAGTAAGCCAGGCTTCCTGCTACCATTACATGCATGCCCCCAAGCAAGGAAGTCATTTCCCAAACTAGTCTCAGGTAACTGTTCTTCTGCATAGTTGTTAATAGTCATTGCCATGTCTGTAAGAAAATAATCTATAGGTACGATTATTCAGGCTCCTTGTTTTATTTTTATGCTTGTGTCTGTGTAGGATGAAGCTAATAGATAAGTGTAAAATATCTCTGGAAATATTGCAGGAGGCAAGAGGCCTTAGAATTTAAAGAAGTTTGTCTCCTGTGTGTGAAAGAGCAAGATTAAGCACTGGAATATTGTAGAATACCTTCAGGAAAGAGCTATTTCACATGAGAATGTTTTGCAAGCAGGTAAGACAAAAAAGCTCAAGGGGATTATGATAAATTAAAAAAAAAAAAAATGGTTTCCATGAAAGCATACACTACCAAGAAAAACTTTTGAAAACCCTTTTGTAAGCTAATTCTGTCTTTTGATCTATTAAGTAATAAAATGTCACACATGAATAAAAAGTAATGTGTCCTGTTTCAAGACTATAAACTGATTTAGAATATGCAAGCTTCTGGATGCCTAATACTGTAATAGTCATATTCCACAAATAAGGCATATATGAAAAAACATTAGACTTTCACTATTACTGTTCTCAATGAAAAAAAAACATAAAAGAAAGCACTGTTTGAGAAAAAAAATATTTGAGTCAACAATTACATAGCAACAGGAGCAACAAAAATGTAGAATGAGTTGTTCTCTTTTTTTTCTCATTTTTGATCATCTTTTGATAATTTTACTTTCTACAGGTAGAGAGTTGAGTCAGCACACTTAGACTTTGGCCTTAAAACTGTAATGTTATTTACGGGAGAATTGATCTCTTTTAGACTGTATAGCCATTCCTTTGGGCTCCTAAAAAAATTTTTTTAAACATTTTTATTTTTGCTTTCAGTAAAAATTGTTCCAGAGCTAAATTAACAGCCTTTTGTTTATTGTTTTAGATTGAGTTTTTAGAATCTATATTTCAGGATATTATATTCCATACCACATGCTAATTTAATATCCCATTTACATTAATATTTGCAAACACTTGAATGTAAGTATATTTTAAAATATACTAGAAGTTAGTTAGAAGTTGATCTGCTATGCTATGAAGAAAGATTTAGTTGGGTTTTTTGGTTGATTTTTTTTAATATTTAAAAATAAATATATTGCAACATGTTTTTTTAATTGCAGAACTAATGTTCAATGGTTATTAAGTCTTACTATATAATAGAGCTCTCTCATTTTGTATCCCTGAGCCTATATTGGACATTGCCATTTTCTTACTTCAAATTATACAGGGCAATCGGAGCGCAATTTTATCTGTAATTTTTCAATGTCTGCTATTTCAAGAAATGGTCACGTGTTCAGAATTTGAGTATGGTCAACATAAAATGTCTTAATATTCTGATAATATGGAATAGATTTCTATGTATTCTGAAAAATAATAGTCTTAATAGTTTAATATGGTAATAGTCGTGGTAGAAGGCTAATTTAAGAACTGTAGCATATTTAATTGTTCTGCAAAATGTTGTTAACCCTTGTGCCAATTCTGTTTCCTGTTCTCCAAAGACATTTTTAGTTGTGATCCAAATTGACTTATTGTGTGATTGTTTTCCATAATTTAACTTGAAAGATACATATTTAAGATTGAAAAATGTATAGATTGGTATCTTAAAGAGAGGGAACTGCAAACAACCTAATCTTTTGTCCATATAACAACTGAATTCTGTATTCAAAACCGATAACATTTTGAAAATATTTTATTGAAACACAAGTATTACAACTGGAAGTCAAAGGCTAGGAGGCAAGACATCACAAATTAAAGCAGTTCTTATAAAGACCTATTATTCTAACTGTGGTTTATGTTTGCATAAAGTAATTGCCCTTAATATTGATTTGATTTAACTCTTCAGATATAACTAGTGTTAAAAGTGTTTTGGAAATAGATTTGAAAACTTGTCTTTGAAAACTTAAAGGATTGACAATTAAGGTTTACAAATGCAATACTCTAATAATCTATTACTTATATACAACTATTAAATAACGGTAAGTAAAAGTTGTAAATAAAGTATATGTATGTATCTTATAGATTCCTGAGACCTTGAATAGTCCCTAAATTGATGGGCATTGATGGAATTTGATGGAATTAGTGGAAAGTCACTCGTGTAAATGAAGTCAGAATCTATTTATGCAGAACTGCAATGCAATATAAGCTGTGTTGTCTTCTCTTGCCATTGCACCATCATTTGCAGTAAAATTGGAATTTATTTCAGTTCTTGGATGTATTTGTTGTTCCACTCTAGTATAATAAAGGCCATGAAGAAGGCAATTTGTTAAATATTTGCTCTCAGTGGCTATTGAAAGGGATTGCCAATCATTAGTGTCACCCAATTGCCACAGTAGGTCAGTGTATGCTTGGGCAGAAGATGGCATAGGTTTACTTTTCTAATATTTTGAAATAAAGTTCTGTTAATCTGCATATATTTTGTCACTGTGGAGACCATTAAGAAATTTTCTGAAGGAAGCTCTCCTATCAGATTCCGTTTCTGAGTACACAGAAACTTTTTTCTGTTGACAGTTGATACATTAAAAACATCAAATAGAGACTACTGAGCCCCTAAAAACCTAAAGCTTATGCAGTGCTACTGTTACAGTTTAATCCTCGCTGTGAATTTACTTTGGAAACCACTAGTCTATTTGAACCAAATTTTATAGACAAATAAAAGACTCAAAGGGATTACATTCCATCAAATTTCATTTGTACAAAGGGGCTAAATAGAGCAAAGAGGTCCTATTAGTGCTGAGTTATGGGAGAGGCTGAAGTGTGCGCTTTCTTCTACTGAACAATATGAAATCCACACAGCAGCTTCATTCCCAACATACGGAGTCTTTGTACTCCAAGATTAAGTTAAATACCATTTGGAAAATCAGTACCAATCAAAAAGTAATACATTCTACATCGTGCTTATATCTATACCTACTTTTTAATCTCCTTTTCATCTGTTTAAACTGTATACTTTGCAGTGTGAAGACTGCCTTATCTCCTACTTATATATAGTGTGCCGGTCTCTTTGGACACCTAATGGGTTTGGTGTTGCTTGTATGCTATTTCAGTGGGCAAAATAGTGATGGTTTAGGTAGAAGTATCATCTAGTCATAAATGAACTCAGTGTGTTTCCTCTTCATTACACAACCACCTTATCAGTTGTTTTTCTTGCACTTCCTTCTGCTGTTGTATTAACTAAAGTTAAGCTCATACATTCCTAATACATAAAAATAAAATTTGACTCTTTAAGTAAACATGTGAACACAATACAAATATGTACTTGCTATGTATTCTGAACTTTCACTAAACAGCTCTAATTAGTTTGGGTTTTTTGTTGTTGTTGTTTTTTTTGTTTGGTTGGTTGTTTTCTTTTAAATTGATGCAGTGAATTCCATCAGTTTTAATGACCTGCTTTGTCTTTCTTTGAAATTGGCAATCGGTAGTTCATCTGCCTTGTGTGAAATGCCTGCAAGTTTTAAGGCCTGTGCATAAGGCCTGATATGCAATGAGCTAATAATAATGAAGTCTGATCAGGTAATTGTACTCACTGCATAGTTACAAAATGAAAATAAAATACTGTTTGGCTACTATAAAAAACTATAAATTTTGTGCAGAGGGATATTTATTGACTGTTATGTGCAAATAGACTTAGTACAAATTGATTTCAAGGTAGCATAGTATAAATTAATTCCATCAGGCAATTATGCAGAATACATTGTCAGCTTTAAATTTTCATGAATATTTAAGATTTATTTTTAGGGTAGTTTAATTAGATGCTTAAGTATTTCCTAGAAATATGAAAGCTGCATACTGAAAGCAATACAATTAACATACAGCACAGTAGTTAGAACACATTTTTCAAATTGGAGGAAATAATCTAGTACAGTATGTCTCTCTGCCATGGTAAGTGCAATCAAGTGAGGAAACATTTAATATCGATGCTTCCCTGGGATTAAGGTACAGTCAGGGTGGGTACATTGTTAAACTATAAATATACTGTAAAGTACTCTGCCCTGAAGAGTTTATAACCTGGGGAAATGAAGATGGACTGTTTATATCTAAATATTCCAGAATATATATTGTATATGTGGTTTTTAATGACGTGTTCTGGTTCTTTTCCCCAGTTACTCCGCATTTGAGTTATATGCTATCAGATTTTTTTCTTATATCACAGCTAACATTGAGCGTTGAGAAGAATTTATAGGACAGTAGCTATGTGGATCAATTGAGAAAAAAAGAGATGTGGAATGAAAGGAACTAAAGGTTGTTTGAGAGAAACAGAATTTTTAGGAACAAAATTGCAGGAAAAAATAGTGATTTTTCACTGTTGTAGGGTAAAGATGCTTGGCGATTGAGAATATGTGAATAATGAAGCAATACCTCTGTCTTTAAAAATTTAGGATAAGTGTTGATTCCTCCCTCTTTAAAAATTCAGGGTAAGTGTGGATATCAGTACTTTTTGGCTATTGTCATCAAGATGCTTTTTTATCACTAGAATTTGGTTTTCTGCAGTTGTAAACTGCAGGCAGCGAAGACTCTGTGTAGCTTAGTGAGTGAGCTGTGTAACTTTCCATGCATTGCGGTGACAAGTACTTTTTCCATTCTGTTGTTAATCACAAGGTTAAATATGTTTATTATAACTCTTTCCTATATGCCAATTATGATCTAATTCTTACATAACTATACATGTAGTAATATATTTATTATTTATAATATAGATAATTCAAGTATACATATTTCTTCTTTCTGAATCGTCAGTGTTACCTGCTGTTTTATTTTAGTCTAAATGATTTTAACTAATGATTACAAATCAATTTGGTCTGTCCTAACTCAAACATCATAGCCAGATGAATTCTCTTCATTTGGTTAGGTGTGTGTCTGTAAACCCTAGAGTACATTAAGGCAAAGCACTGTGAGTATTCCAGCAGTGAATACATTTTTATGGAGGTAACCATTAAGAAATCATTTATGTACAATTATGTACTTAAATTAGTATGAGCTATTTTGACATAATTTGATAATGTGATCGATTCCGCTTTAGGATTTAATCTATTAGTAGCTGAACTCTTTCCTCTCTGAAGAATTATCCGGTTTAACAACATGTCTAAGGGAAGAAACACATCAAGACACACTGTCCACATGAATTCCAGTGATCTTGTGCAGGAAACCCACTTATATTTGCAGTAATTGTATATAAAGTCTATGGCATTTGGAGAACTGCATCCTTGTTTGAATATCTGAGGAATGACCTTTATTAAGAGTTTTCTCAAGCGGAGGTTACTGAATGAGGTGGGATTGCACTAAAGCGTTGATTTCTTTCCCGAGCATGTACGGCACACATTGGAAGGAAGCAGGAATTGTAGGATTGGCAAGAAAAGCATTTTGCTAGCAGGCTTTCTGAGTGCTGCTGTGTCCTCGGCATCACAAAAGAACATCTGACTCTTGCAGAGGGCAGAGACTAGTAGATGTGTGTAGTAACACAGTAATTGAGTAACTGGTTTCCCTGCTGAGTAAAATGGAGAATGTTCTCTCTCTGCAATGAGGAACTTGTTTTTGTCCCATGTTTACTTTGTTTCAAATCACAGAAAACACCAAATCTGAGATGGTTACAATCCTTGTTACTTCAATGAGATACCTGCCCAGTAGAGCCTGAGATTCAGGGGTGTTAGGACTTTAAAACATCACCGAGAATAAACGAATTTTTGGTGTGTGTTGCGGAGGTGTGTGCACTGTGCCGGGACAATCCAGCATGGCTGGGGACCATCTGCAGTGGCTTGCTGTCCCCATGGCAGCCAAAGCCATACTGGAGCTGTCCTCTCCGTTCCTGTCTGTGCATCCCAAGCCCGGAGAAGGGAGAAGAAGGCCTAAGGCAGGGAATGGCACTGCTCTTTCCAAGCCTTTGTTGTTGGGTCAGGGCATTTCTGTTGAGAGTTCAGCACCTTCTTAAAAGGCGGGAAGATCTCTTCTTGTTCATTTGTGCCACCTCAAGATTTTTAAGGACTGCTGTTTGCCTCTTCTAAAATCTGTCCTATTAAGCCTCTCTGGGCTGTAAAATGGTGAGGAAGGATTGGGAAGTTGAGACATTAGGTGTCATCGGTACCCTCAGAGTCTAACATCGTTAATTAGATGAGAATGTTTTGGTACTACTGCTGATAAATTCTCCTGGTTTTCACAGCTGAGACATCCTTCCTTTGAGATTGTCTCTGTACTTCTTTTTTTCTGTATTAATAATGTTCATTTTTGTACACTGCAAAGTATGCAACATTGCAATGAACATCATTAATTGCAGATGTTTAAAATTGTTTAATAATAAAAAGTAAATGGTACTCTAACTTTGGAAGTACCTCACGTTGCAAGTTGTTACAAGCCACTGGGATGGAAGGCAATCTATAAAAGCACACATTTAAAATTTCTAGTGATTTATGATGAGTTTGATTTGGAAAATATCATGGGGAAAAACATTTCACTTCATCAGCAAATGATAAGATTTCTTGATAGGATTCTAATATTGCTACCCATTAGAGTATGAGCTATATTTTGACTTAATGTTTGATATTACTAAGAAACAAGGTGCAAGTTCCATAAACTGCTCATCTAAATTTCATCTTGAAAGTTCTGTTTGTTCTCCTTTGACAGCTGAACATCATTTAACTGAAGAAGAAAGCTAAAATCCCAACAGTGGGAATAGTTCTTTCCATTAAATATTTTCTCATCTTTCCAATCATCTTCTAGGTGGCTTGCTTGTCCTGTCTGGGCCTTCATTCATTTCAGTGTCCAATTGTTTAAAAAATGACTGAAGATTCCACAAAATTAAATTAAGAAATCATTATTTTAATTTTCTCTTAATTGTACAAGGTTGTGTGTGGGGGGGGTATTTTGGGATTTTTTTGGGGGGTTAATTTTTAGTTTTGTATTTTGTTTTGTTTTTTCCTTCTTCTGCAAATGAAATACTACATTATTATGCTAAATCTGACAAGATAAAGGAAAACTGACTTAAGAAGTGAGCTATAAAAATAAGAGAAACTAAGTAGTCAAGAAGTTCTTCTAATCCAAAGGGAGATTAAAAAAAAAGATGGATTATTAAATTAATTTAACTTGTAATGAACTATATTTGGTATAGATTGTTAAATCACAGATGCTGAATTGCAGGGAAATTTCTTTACTGTTGTTCTTTTCTTTGAATTTGGAGATGATACATTAGGACCTGAGTCTTTTCCTGGACCAATTGTATCATTGATGTCCAGTTCACCAGCTCTGATGGTGAATGCAATCAGCCTATACTAAGAGAACTCTTCTATGCTTGGAAACATATGATACCTTTACCCAGGGTAAATACCTCCAGTATTTATTATAGAATGATGTAGCATGGGCGACCTTGTGATTGGAATTAACCATTATTCTAAAGCAGACGTTTTGATAAAATTATCTTTGTAGATAAACTTCAATGTACTGTAAGTAAAGTTACAATTTTGTCTTCAATACCCTGTCATTAAATGATTTGTTCTGTAAGCTTCTATTGCACTGTATTGTCCTCAGAAGATAGGTAGGAATTTTGGAATTTGCAGTAAATTGTCCATTGATATTTTACTGGGAATGAAAAACTTAACAGTTGAGGGACCTGACACAATATTAGTGCCATGATATGTCACTTTTGACTCGTCTTAAGAGTGGACAGAATTAACTATTATTTTTAGCTTAGTAAAGCCCAGCTATAGCTGAGCTTAGTAGCTCAGTGTTAATTGTGTTTAAAATAATTGCTTAAAATTTTTACTAAATACATTATATGTGTATGCATGTTGTTAATTCTGCCACAAAAGTTATGCTGAATCCTGGGGTTAGGAACTGATTAAGAACCACTGATGTACCAGTTCTCTGGGTAAGGTATTATGAATTATTTATCCTGTTATCCTAGTGCAATCACAATAATGTCTTGATGCTAATTAGCAGGTGGATGGGCTGATACAAAGTCAAGAA
>NW_009649175.1:235300-268405 GCF_000708025.1 Charadrius vociferus | reverse complement strand
GATAAATATATTTTCTGCTCCTATAATTTATTTCTTATTTAATAGAAACAAGTCTTACTTTGGGTTCCTTTCTGTTATCTCAACATTTATTTTTTAAAAAATCAATTACTTTTTCAGGGTTAAACTGGGCTGAGATCTGAACCATTTGACAGCTTTTGGGAAAACTGTCTGCAGGGTTTTATTGTTATGCCTCACTATATTACCTTGTCCGTATTGGTGAGCTGTGTTTTACCGTGCCTTCTTTTACCTGTGATCTTTATTGTCTTGTATTAATCAGAACAGAATTGGTAGTATTTTTAATGAATGCAGAACACCTGTATGTGCAATTATAAAGCATAGCACTTACTGTGGTAATGAAATAATTAAGATATTTGTGCATATTATTCTTCATGACTTAAGGGAACACAGTTTAAAACAGCTGATAGATTTCTCCCCTCCCTTTTTTTTTTTGCTTGGCCATTAGTCATTACTCCCCTTTTTTCCCCCTTTTCTCTCTTTCAAGCCAACTCTCAGCATTTCATTTTATTTCGCTTAATGTTGGCATGTTCATTAAAGGGATTTATCAGAAGTCAAACTGAAGGGCACTATCAATTCACCTTGTATTTAACCACTGTTTCTTAAAAATTCCTATTTTTTGAAAATAAGACTACAGCCTGAAACATAGCTTTATTAATGCAGATGCTTCTGTCTCACAGCTCAGCCTGAAAAAATGCACAAACCAAAACAATCCTCCCCACCTCCTATTTCCCACTTGTTTTCTTCTCTAGCAGCCTTTATCCTTCGTTTTGTGCCGACCAAGCCAATATTTCCTGCCTCCCCCACTCTCCCTGAAGAAACACATTTTGGCAACCACACGAGGATGTAAGTGGTGGGCAGGACCTCGTGACTGTAGGGGAATGCCCAGCTTTGCCTGATTTTTGTGAGATGTGCACAGTTAGCTCTTCTGTGAATGTCTTCTTTTAGGGAGTATGAAAACTGAGGAATAGCTTTGGGGAACTGATGCCGGCCTTGCTTTATGTCCCTCTCTCTGGTGTTTGTGCTCATCAACAGCGTGAGATATTTCTTCTCCCTTCCTCTCCTCCTCCCCTTTTCCTGTTTCTCTCCCTCAGCCACCACATCCTTCCTAGTGCTGCTTATCACGGAGATTTCTCTTCTCTCCCTCTCAGTTCTCACTCTGCTGCCTGTGATTAAGCACCTGGAACATTTCCAGCCCGATGGCTGCAGAGTTTTGCAACGAAAGTCCCTTGAGATTTACTGCATAAGGCCGCCTCTTGAAATACACTGCTCTGAAGGAGCCAGACTTTATGCACCCGAATATGCCTGTCTTTGTACAGACTTTGGAAGTGCTTGGCATATTAAATGCATCATTGCTATCTGAGTATCAGTAACAATCTGCCTGAGGTCTCGCAGTAGAAAAATATTTAATTGCTACAAGCTGCATCCAGAAAACTACTCTTTTCCTTTCTGCTGCAACACACAGACAGCTGAACCGGGGACACTCCACTACCGTCCACTTCTGAGATTCCGCTGTTAGCGGGCTAGCCTGACACAAGAGTTGCACCTACTGCTATGCTCAAATTAGACAGGTTTCTAAACTTCATTTCATTTGTCATTTGGGTCTCAATAAACCAGCTGAGGTTCATCTCATCTTCAACTGTAAAAACAACTCACTTCTGGTAGAAGATGTCGCAGCTACAACATTACCTTGCTTAGTTGCTATGTTACAATCACAATTGATACATCTGATTCTACATTAACTCCTGAAATGAATGGAAGAGGGCAATTATTGTGCTAATTAGACTAAATGAAGGTTTTGCTTAAGAGAGAATATGTGGAGATGTCTTGCTGGATAGAAAAATACTGTGTTGTAGAACTGGAAGCTTCCTCAAGAGAATTGTCCTAATCTTTTAGACTGTAAGCTGTCCTCAAAAGGCACTGCTTTTTGTTACTTTATCTTCCACTCAAGGCTGTATATGCTGATAAAACACTATGTGTCGATGATGCCAGTCTTTCATTGCCAAGAAGCTTTTCCCAGGGGTTTTATTGCCATTTAACATAAAGCTGGTCGTAACATTGTCCGTTGGCTGAGCCTATCTGGAATTAAAAGACAATCGAACTCAGGATATTTATCTTCAGCAAATTCAAATGTTTGAAAGTATAATAAAATTGGAAGAAGATCAAGAAAATTAAAAAGGAGGAAGAGACACTCTACTTCCATCTTGGTGAGGGTCTGAAGGAGCTTTCAATCAATGGAAGCCACATTTTCATTTGTCAGTTGGCCAGGTTCTCGTTGTCTTCTCCTCAAGTATGAAGAGCAGAGTGAAGAGGGCAAAGGAACCTTCTCCTTGAGCCCTGCACAGGCATGGCAGTAATGGCTGGGTACTGGCATTGCTGGGACACAGCCCCTCAGTAACTGGTCCATCAGAGGATGGAAATATATTAGAAAATGTACCTTGCATTAGATAAAGTACCTAGTATATGCTAGATAGTGTGGTTTCACTTGGTGTCCCTCTGGAGATTTCTGACAGTTTCTTATGGATTGTCAGAAATCTCTCCACTAAATCAACATCTGAGCCGTGCCTAAGCTTTGTGGCACCATGCGTGCTGTGCTTCCGCAACCCTGACCTAAAGAATATATCATTAAAGTAGGTAACAGAATTAAGATTTATTTTTTTTAACAAATAGTAGTTTAAATTTCTCAAAATTTCTCTTTTATCCCAGTCTCCTATCTGTCCTTATACCCTGCTCACCTATTCCTTTCCCCTGTGTCTATCCTTATCATAAGGAACATATTTTTACCTCCATTATCTTTTATCCTGCTCTTCCGTGCATCCTCTTTTATCCTCCCTGACCTATCTTCCCACTTAAAATACTTTCTTCCTGGCCTCATGGAGCATCGCCATGGTGACCACATGATGTCATTGCACTGGGAACGGTTGCCTAGGAAACTGTATGATGTCATTGCACTGGAGACAGTTGCCATGGTTACGGAGTTGGCTGAGGTGACTGGGAAAAAAGGGCTTGTCATCTGACCAGTGCCAGGAAGTGTTCCCATTAATGGGAATAAAGAAGAGCCTTTTATTTATATTTTTATGTTCTAGGGGGGGCTGCCTGTAATTCAGAGACCCCATTTCTTTTTCTGACACTATGTGCTCAGTTTGGGCTGCTTTCTGCTGTCGGCGTGATCTTGCTCACCTATTTCTGTTGTTGAATGCTATCGTGAACATCAGGCCACAATAAAATGGGGAAAAAGCTACATTGTCTTGTGGTTCTGGGTAAGATGGATTCCCACCTTCTATTGCTGTTTGATCTGTCCTGTTTGGCTCCTTGTGTTTCTGTGAGGACTAGCCCAGCCCAGTTAGCTATTATCCCAGCAGATGTCAGAGATACAGCAACACTGAATGTCACACTCCTGAGCTTGCTTCATCTGCACCAGGCTCTGGGTGTGATCTGTTTCCTGCTTCTTTCCTGGCTTTCCCAATTTCTATTTCACCCTTGCTGAAATGTACATGTCTTGTTCTAATAATTCCGGGAGTTCCCAGAAAAGTCCAATGTGAAAGGTGAAGCAGAGGTTAAATAAAAAGTAGGAGGCAGCTATTAAAGACCTAGAAAGGTATGCAAGAACAAATATGTTGGCCTTTGAGTGCACAGAACAAAGTGTAAGTATGTGTGTGAGGGTGATCATGATTCGTGTAAGGATGGGTGAATGTCAATAATGGTTAGAACTGTGTGTCTAATAAGTCTGTGTGTGATGTGCAGACCGGTAGCTCTGGCGGAGTTTGTGTATGTGTATAAACGTACATATAATTGCTCTATGGATAAATAAGCTTTTACAAAAATGGCTTTTCTAGACTTTCTGCATTTTGAGTGAATTACATGTCTAAGGTATATTAATCAAATGATGCATGTGTAAGCAGATCAAATAAAGAGTCTCTACTCTCAGTACCCATGCAGATGCTCTAGGGTTCACTAGAAACTATAGTTACAAACTTCTCATTAGTTAACCATGAAGTGAGTCCTTCTCTGACCCCCCTGCGTGTGGTCATCCTCAAGTTGAAAATCGTGATATGGGTTAAAAACTTCACAGTTACTATGGAGCTGATAACAAGAATGATATCAAAGAAGATGTGGAGAGTGCTGGTGGCAGGCCAGGTGACTGGGGAGTTTTGGAGTGCCTGGACTATTGATTGAAATCCAGGGCTCTGGATGTTGGGAGGAGGCTGGAATAGGGGTAACATCTCTATTTTGGAAGGACTAGGTGAAGAGTTGGGAAGAGAGAGTGTAACTTCATTGGGTGAGGAATAGAACTTCCAGACTTAGTTATAGGGGAAAACAAAGGGGCGAGGGTTGGGTTTTTTGATGTATGGGGGGAAGTAGTAAAAACCTTTTATTAGAGTTTTATTTTGGATTCCCTTCTCATACTTTAAAAATCCTATTTGATTGACTGTTTATTTGTTCAGTGTAATGCACAAAGTAATCTCAGCCCCTGTGCCAAAGTAACTGTAAAAAAAAAATTGCGTTTCATGTCTTGTAACTGGGTAGGGAACAACAGTTGCAAGAGATCAGATGGCAACGAGACAGAACAGCTAACGGAGGTGGAAAGCAGCAGCCCGGCAGTGCTGAGGGGTTCCTAACAGGCCGGTGAGGGACATGAATAGTCACTGGCCTGTGTTTCAGACCTGTGCATAAATTCTTAAATTATAACTTGATAACTGTGTTTAGTTAATCAACATGTAATGGCGGTGTTTGCAATTCAGGCTGCTTTGTTCATTTTGAGCTAAGGGACTTGCATCACTGTGAAATGTGTTGCCATCAAGCAGCTTTCCTGGGCTCTAATGGACTGGAACAATCTTAAAGTTACTAGTATGGGATACTGTTGACTCTGTAATTGAGGGGATATTTGATCCTACTATTGATGACCTCTTGTCTTACTTTTCCTGTTAACTGAGCTTCAGAATGACCCCTGAACTTGGGTTTGTTTTATTTCAGCACTATACTTGGCAACTTAAGTTTACTGTATTTAAGTACAGTTTCAACATTAACATTTGGATCATATTTATTGGTAAAATATGGAAAGAAAGCAAGAAGCTGGACTGTGTTTGTTTAACAGTCAGGGAGGTATGGGAAAAGGTTGGTAGAGCTCATTTTTTTTTGGTCAATTTTACCGGGAATCTGTAGTCAGGTTCACAATGCATATTCCAGCCACCTGCCTCTGATCTTTCACCAACATCGGGTTTCTGTAAATACTTAAATAACAATTGTATGCTGTGATACTGGAGATCTCATAATGATAAGGAATGATAGATTTGTTTTGCACCAGCATCAACCACTCGGTGTATCTACACGGTAAAATTCGGTGTGTAGTAGGGGAGGCAGGATGCAGTGCTGCAGGACAGACAAACCTATGAGCTGCGTGAGCTCAGCTTTTTCTGACTAATGCTTCCATCTACTGGAGAACTTCGTTCTCACAGTAGTCACTATGTACAGTACTCAGAGATCCAAAGTCTTGTTAATTAAAACTCCAAAGATTTATTAATTATGAAATATTATGACAAAAATAGTTTCTAAGGAACTAACACCAAATGCTTTTGTGTGGTCTATAGCTTTGCATTGGAAAGATGTGTAATTGCCTGTCCTGAATCAATACACTCTATGTTTTATTCTAAAATATAGTGTCTAAGATAGCAGTCATAAATTATAGAATCTACAAATATTTTCCTAGCGGGTGATATTGTGACTTGTGACACAAGACAGTGTTTCCACTAAGAGACTTTAGAGGCTGTAGGACTGCCCCTTTACACTTTATGACCAAACTGGGGCTGGGGGCAGATATCCATCAAGACATGATGTGTTGTGTTAGCATCAAAGAGAACGCTCAGCATCGCTTATGCTGCCATCAGGGTCTTTGCCAATGCTCCCCAAGCCTCACTGGTGGGTGGAAGCAGCAAGCGCTGCTGTAATCAAGCGCTGATTTGTCATGCAGTGGAATGGAAGACTCCTCTACTGGTGCTGAGAAGGAACAGGACAAATAGCAGCTTCTGTTTTTCTTGTTAGCATCACCCTGATCTTTGAGCTCCTTGAAGTGTCTGATTAGAGAATTTCGGATAAACTTGTTTCTAGAGACATGTACCTGTAGCCCAACTAATAGTACTTCCCAGCCTGCCTTTCTCTTTTTAATGAGTTCCTGTGAATGCATTGATTTGTTGAAAGGACAGCACAGAATTGTTGCTCTATCCTTCTGTTATTTATTATTCTTGTTAGGTTTAGTAGGAAAAGCGTACAAATAAAAAAACCCCACCCCAAACCTTAAAATTTTCAGAGAATTATTAGATTTTGTTCTGTGTTACTGATATTTATGACAGTGTTGTTAAAAGTAATAATATCAGAGCACCTTTGGACTTCATATAGTGGCATTACAAATAAATGTAACGTGCTTCTATTAGATAAAAATTGTAAATTTAAATATAAAGTAAATAATGAAGTATATTTAAAATTTACAAGCTTATATGTAAGACTAGGTGTACTAGTTAAAGGAATAATTTTAGAGGTACAAACTATATAAATTTTTGCATATAGTATAATCCTATATGAAGATAATATACTTAGCTAATTTATTTATTTATTATTTAAATGTAGTTATTTATATTTGTATAAATAAACAATACTTAGTGCAGTGCCTTTATAAAAAGGACGTAGTATCAGACCACCTTGCTCCTGCCTACCTGCAATCTATGCAATTCTGTGCCCTTTGGGATAGTTATTACTCTGAGATAAGTATCTTCAGTTGTTCACGTGAAAGCTTGACATGCTCTTCATGTTGACCTTCAATAACTAACTCTGTAGAATACATCAGCTTTTGAATTTTATGCTACCATTAAGCTTCTTGAAATACCTGTGCTTGATAAGGTGCTACGTTGTTTGGGTGTTTGACGTAATTATACAGTAACCATGCCAAGTGCTCTTTGGTTTAAGGCAAGGAGTTGGAACGATGTTCAAAAACCAAAGCACAGGAATGGATTTTAGGGGTTTAACATTTTTAAAATGATGAGAACGGTAGGAAGTATGGACTTTAGATTTTCATTGGTTGTTCTTCCAGTGTTAAGGAAAAATAGTTCAAGATATCTTCCATTGATGATACTATGTGTTTTATAAGTAAATCGATCCTCTGTGTGGGTGTTTCTGTGCTTTTTTGAAAACAAACAGAACAGTGCTTCTAGGCAGCTTGTATTCTATGTCAAAAATTCATAATTTGTGTGGACAAATAACTGCTGTTTACCTTATCAGCCATCAGAAGCTACCTTTGAGTAGGATTAACTGAGCTGGATATACAGTTTAAGAAATTATGTGGAGCTCAGAGGCAAAAACGTTTTCCTTGTGTTATTACTTCATTTGCAGGAATAGCAATATCTGAACCTACCATTGGTGTAATTTATTAAAAGGATTTTCTCGGAGTTTAAAAAAAAAAACACCCAACACCTGCCAGTCCGTTGTATTATATATGCAAATAAAGGCAGTAGAAGTGTTTTTCTCTGAAGGACCATGCAGGAGCACATTCCACTGCTGATGTGCGTGCTTTCATCCTCAGTGTGTTTTGGCTGTCAGTATCTTTATGGCTTACATACCATCTAGAGCCTTAGCAGACTGTCACTTGCACACGCACATCTGACTACTGTAGGCTTTAATTTCTGTTTGCTACCTTTGGGCTGAGATGGAGCTACTTACTGTCATTGTTAATGGATATGTGTGCTCTTGTTGCTTCAAATAGTTTTCTCAGAAAGTTGTTAATAATTTAGAATGTAGCCAATTGACAACTTTTAGTTTTCATTAGGAATCTACTTAGAGTGGCCTCAATTGCCTCTTATGTGATGTCTCTGTAACTTTGGACAGTGGCATATCCCAGGGAAATGATGTTTTTGTATGTTCTTCACCTTCTAGGATTGTAAACAGAGGGATGTTGTGATGTTGTGCTGCTAGACTGATTCAAATCGTAAGCTGGCATCAAATTTTAGAACCAGTTTCCTGGTAGATGAAGAACGTAAGTACAAAACTGTTGCACCACAGTTGTCTGTGACCAGATTCACAAAAACTGATTAGAAATTTTTCACTGGATAAAGTAACAGACAGAAAATGTTAGAAGGTGTTTTTCCCCTGAAAAATCTATTTATACAATGTTAAGCACAGTATGATGCTCCTTAAATTTTGAGATAATATTGGTTATTTTAAAGGAAGAAAAGTGTGTGTGTACAGGAGGAAGAGGGGGGTAGGTATTGATTTGAGCAGCTGAGTCACATGGAAATCAATTTACTTCTCAGTTTGTCGAGAATGAGCATTGCAGCTGGTTATTCATGACTGCCTCATACTTTCTACCTTTGTGTCCTTGGTGGAGCAGAGAGCAATTCTGTTCTGAAGGAGAAAGTTGCTATGTGTTGGCTGCTTTGTTAAACTGGGAATAATGATTTCTTTCCAATGGTTGAATGATGCAATGACGGCAACATTCACTGGTGAAACAGTGACTGAAGTACCAGTTTGCAAGCTTTGTAGAAGTTGCCTTCTCTACACTTTTGTGGTGCTCTGTTGTATAGTGTCAAAGTTGATTTTGAATATTATTCTATTACGTCTTGTGAAGAAGCAAGCAGAGGTGATTTCATTTCAATATTCTTGATGTTCAGTTATGCTCAGCTTGGTGCAACAGCAGTTGGGGAGTCCTGAATACAGTAGTCTCGCGTGATGTGACTGAACAAAGGAGAGGAATTAAACAGGGTTCTCTGTTTACACAAGCTTACCTGAGGTAATAGTTTTGCTATCTCCTTTTCTTCCCTATGCCACCTGTAGTGGTTCAGTGCACACCTTATTTACTCATTTCAATTCTGTTCAATATGATTTGTAGAGATGTCTCTCTCACTAATTGTTCCATTGTATATTTTGGTGCTGCTTCCATCTTCTTTTTTCCTCCCTATCTTTAAGATTTTGTTTCCATGTGTTTAATAATCCTTTCATTGTGTTTCTTCATTCAGATGGAACAATGGAGCACTCTTTCTATGTTTGGAATTGTTTCTTTCCAAAGTTTCCGATTGCTTTAGATAAACAAGCCAAACAGATGAATGCCAATTATAACAATGAGAAGAGGCAAGTTTCTCTTTCTGGAACATAAATCAAACAACAAGAGATAAGATGTGGAGGGGAAAGAAAGGATCTGTGGTGTCCTCTCTGAGGAACATTCCAAGACTGCCAGTGAGATGTCTTTAGCATCATCCAGAGAACCTCTCTTGCTCTCTGCAGTCTTATAGCACCAAAAGTACTTTTCAAACCAGGAAAGGAATTTTATTTTTATTTTACTGAGTCTCTTCATGTTGTATTAGTGGATGTCTCTAGAACTGCATCAGTGTTTCCTTCCTCGTGTTGTACATTTTGGAGTACCTCTTGGCACTGAAAATTTTATGTGGTTGCTTTCCATAGAAGCTTTAGAGACAACATCTGTAGAATAAGCCTGACTCATGTCACCGTGTGGCAGATCATTAGCACCCATCTGTTTTTCTCTTCTGTCCCTGACTCCGCAAGTAGACTCAGTAGCACAGGATTCTGTATAAGTTGACTGTTAAATCATACCTCACTTCAGTTAATAAGGTCTTATTATTGTGTGCCTGAAGCTATCAGTGAAGATGTAGAATGTAGAAGCCAGCTCTAACTCTGTAGAGCTCTCTCTCCTCTTTTTTCTGATACTGCTGCCAATTGATGTCAAAATGGGCTATAGTTCTCTGTAGCCTCCCTTAACTCTGAGCACTGTGTGAATTACTCATCCGTAAATGCTTTAAGGTGCTTATGGATCATGTAATTGTATGCTATAGTAGTTACATCAGATACTATGTGAATGACAGCCTAAGAATACAAACAAGTTAATTATCTGGTACTTTGTGTTACAGGTTCAGTGTTCCACCCCCTTTTGCCTTTCGCTGTTTTTATAGTGTTATGAAGGTTGGAGTCAGCCAAGGTTTATATGGTGTTAGTTAGATTATTTATTCCCAGGGGATGACAAAAAAAAAAGTGATGTTTTCAACATCATTTCCCACCTTCAGTCTCTGCTGAAGATCAGTCCTGGCACAAGGTTTGTTTGCTGTTTTTTCCATCTTTGTAATTGCAAATTTAGTTCTCTGGGAGGCAAACAGTTCTTCCATGCTTCTTTCTTTCCAAATCTAGGCCTGCTTCCACTGGGAGACATTCACGCATCCTCTTGATTAAAAAACCCAACCCAACAACCTTCATTTTGTCCTGCACATGGGTTGGGGCAATCCCAAGCTCAAATCCAGGCTGGGTGGAGAATGGATTGAGAGCAGCACTGAGGAGAAGGACTTGGGGTTGTTGGTTGATGAGAAGCTCAACATGAGCGAGCAATGGGTGCTCACAGCCCAGAAAGCCAACTGCATCCTGGGCTGCATCAAAAGCAGCATGGCCAGCAGGGCGAGGGAGGGGATTCTGCCCCTCTACTCTGCTCTGGGGAGACCCCACCTGGAGCCCTGCGTCCAGCTCTGGGGCCCCCAACATAAGAAGGACATGGATCTGTTGGAGCGAGTCCAGAGGAGGCCATGAAGATGATCAGAGGGCTGGAACACCTCTGCTATTAAGACAGGCTGAGAGAGTTGGGGTTGTTCAGCCTGGAGAAGAGAAGGCTCTGGGGAGACCTTATAGCAGCCTTCCAGTACCTAAAGGGGGCCTACAGGAAAGGTGAGGAGGGACTCTTTATCAGGGAGTGTAGTGATGGGACGAGGGGTAATGGTTTTAAACTGAAAGAGGGGAGATTTATGTTAGATATCAGGAAGAAATTCTTTACTGTCAGGGTGGTGAGACACTGGCACAGGTTGCCCAGGGATGTTGTGGCTGCCCCATCCCTGGAGGTGTTCAAGGCCAGGTTGGATGGACGTTTGAGCAACCTGGTCTAGTGGGAGGTGTGCCATGGCAGGGGGGTTGGAACAAAATGATCTTTAAAGTCCTTTCCAACTCAAACCATTCTATGATTCTATCTATGATTTGTATGGTGAACAAACAGTGGCTGTGTGAAAACCAAAACTTGGTGTGAACATCTGCAAGTGAGGTGAGCTGTTTGTAGAATGAGGCTTTTCTGGAATGCCTAAGAAAATCAGAAGACACTGGATCATATATGATAATAAAGTTGAATTCTGTGTCTTTCACTTTCATTGGATTTAAGATGAAAGCACTTGAAAGATACAAAGTCATTGGCCAATAAATGAAGTAATTGGTGTATCAGTATGTTGTAAACAGTACAGCAATGAGTGTTTCTGGTCAGCGCCTGTTAAAGAAGTAGTCACCCACATCCTTTTGTGACCAGCAGTCTTCATTGCTAAAATTATCCTGGTTCAAGTCTCTCTGGGGTTGGATAGTCCTGCACCCTGAGTTTTCTTCTCTCTGCTAGGATTGGTACCCTGTAAAGTAGGCTTGAAGCTATTCATGGAGTGGAAAGAAAAAGCAGTAGTTGCTTATATATTGGAGTAGGGGGCTCTGCTTTTTAGAACTAAGACGTGACTACCTTTTCCAGTTTTTAATACACAAGAAGGCTATGGAATATTTTAGTAGAATATCCATAACGTATGATTATTTTTTTTTTTTATGACAAGGAAAACTGAAAGTATGTACAAATTACAGCCTAAAAATAACACTATGGGATATTTCAAAATTTTGCCAATAGCCATAATTTTCTGACAAACTCTAGGTTGTTTTTTCCCTTACAGACTTGTACATAGAGCTTTTATATTTGGTGTGAAACTGAGAGTCACACTCAAGCATGTAAGAGTGGCACTTTAATGATCTCTGCTGACCTCAGACATGAGAGTTAGTTGTGTCTGTGCATAGTCATCAGAAGTATGGTTTATGTAGTTTAACATTTGTGTTCTGTGGATGTGGGATACCCTCTTGTGATATTTAGAAGATTTCACAAAGCATGTTGAAGTTCTGAAAAAGACTGCAGCCTATTTCCTGTAACAAGTTGTTCTGTTGAAAAATATGAAACAAAATAAGCAGCTTCTTTTTTCTCCAAGATTTCTTCAGGATAAACCAACATGCAGCCATACTGGCCAAATTTAATTTCTGGAATATCATCCTGCTTTTTTTCATTGTAGAATATTTAGGTGGATAACAAGGACGTTAATGAAATTATACTGATGTAAAATAAGTGAGGGTAGTTCCACAACATTGCCTTTTGCTTGAATGAGAACTGATCACTGACTTATGTGCAGTATGAACCTTACAGATACTAGAAGTAGGAGACTGCAGTCTGAGCAATTTTCTAAAGACCAGGGAAGGCTCTCGCTCTTCTGCCAAATCACCAGTGTGGTCCTCGCTTTGTGAAAGAGTAGATCCACTCTTCTGAATTCATAGTGTTCTAGAAACCTTGTCAGCTGGGATCTCTGGCATGGTCCTGTACACAGCTCATGTGCAAACCTTATTAAAAAGCACATGATGTGTTTGTTGCCAAGGAAACATAAGCGATTAAGCCCCAGAAGCATAATTCATAAGAAACAAATATTAGCTATCAACATCTACTTTCTCCATTAGTACGATGAAACCTACATGAAATAGCCTTGCAATCTCCTAGCTAATGGAAATGACATCACTGGAGGATGAAAAGGTGAAAAAAAGAATTACAATTCACTGAGTTTTAAGTATGGCCAGAGTAATGAGATTGCAGGACTGGGTATGTTTTCTTCTCTTGTGTTGATATCCACTGAGCATCTGTTTATCCTACTTGTGTTACTGGATATTATAAATCACATTAAAGGCAAGCCTTTGCCAAGCAAAGCAAGATCAGCCTTATGTTTTCCAAGAGGTCTACTTGGAATATGGAAATAAAAATTAGGAATGGGAAAAGGGAATGGTGAAGTATTTTCTATTGGTTTAAGTTTTACTATCTTAGTCATTTTCAGTTTGACTTCTCTGGATTTAATATGTGTATTCCATTATAATTAGCTAACTCACAATGAGGTTAACGCAAAATGTGCTTATCGGTAGGATTTTTTTATTTTTGTGTCTCTGTCAATTTCAATTTGCTCTGAAAATCTAGAATATTTTTACTTCCTCTTCAACCTTCTCTTTCTAGCAATTACATTGGATTCATTACTTTTTTTCATATTAACAGTGCAAAGCACCTGGAAACTTCTTGTGAAGAACCCGCTGCAGCTACACAGGCCACTCTGAGCCAAACTTCCACTGTGCTTGTATTCTAGCAAGTATTTCTAGCAAAAACATGAGGAGGGAAGTGAATCTGGCTCAGTTTTTGACAGGTCTAAGCAGTTGCCACTCCCAAGTGTGACCTGGGACCCCGGACAGTCAGGACCCCAAGGCTGGCCTACGTTATTGTTGATACGTTGCGGTCACCCCTTTTCAGCTCTGGGATCAAAAAGTCAAAGGGAAGTCAAAGTCATTATGGCCCTTTATTCTCAGCTGTTCCACTGATTTTGAACTATCCTTGAGAGGAGAATTAATGTTGCTGTCTGAAAAAAAAAAAGTGCTGATTTTACTATAGTGGGCTAAGACTAGTGAAATACTGGGATGTGTAACCTCAGGCTCCAAGTCATCTACCAACAGTTTAGTGTAATAACTCACCTGCAGTCAACTGGTGAAGTCCATTGTCAGCTGTGCTCAGGCTTTATTCAGGCACCAACTCCAAAAAGAGGTCTATGTAAGAACTGAACAAATAGTGATTAGGAGCTTCCAGACTTTGCCCCCACAGCCCTAATGTAGTTTCAGTTAACTCACATGCAGTTTCTGTTCTGATAAGTCACAATGAAGTAGTGGCACTGAAGTATACTCTGCTCTCTCCAGGGTTTTACAGGAGTTTGCCTGATAGCGACCTTAAGGATTTGGCAGTGAGTACTAAGAAATTAGTGTATGACACTGTTGACCTTTTTAGTGGCATAATTGTGAGAATGTGCGTCAAAAGTCTGGTTTGTGAGCCTATGACAGTATACCTGAATGCAGAGATGAGCTTCGCAAACAGCCTTGTGTAACAAGGTGGCCTTTGAAGAACAGGAAACATGTCGGGGATCTCCAGATAACAATTTGGTTTGAAATGGGCCTCCAGAGACCAGGAAGGGCAGTGCTAACTTCAAAGTTAGATCACATTGCTCAGGGCCGCGTCCAATCATGTTTTGAAAACCACCAAGAACAGAGACTTCTCAGTCTTTCTGGGCAACCTATATCAGGGCTTAACCACTTACAACAAATTCCCCCCGCCCCCCGCTATATCCAGTCAGTTTCTCCTGCTGCAATTTGTGACCATTGCTTCTTGTCCTTTCACTGCGTACCTCTGAGAAGAATGGCTCTGTCCTCCATGTAACTGCTCTTTAGATATTTGATGATAACAATTGAATTCCTCTCCCAAACCTTCTCTTCTTGAGGCTAAACAAACCCAGTCCCTCAGCCTCTCCTCATATGTTGTCTGGTCCAGGCACTTACAATTTTAGTGACCTTTCACTGTACTCTCTCCATTTTATCAATATCACTTTGGTGCTGAAAGCCCCAAGCTGGATGCGGTGTTTGAGGTGCCACCTCACAAGTACAAAGCGGGGTTCAGGTCCTGTTGGCTGTGCTCTTGCTAATGCAACCTTGTACTCACTTAGCCCTCACCGTTGCAAAGAAACGTTACCATTGCTGACTTATGTCGAGTTTGCTTTCCACCAGTATCCTCTAGCCTGTTTCACAGACTTATTCTGTCCCTGGTGCAGAACTTGCATTTGTCCGTGCTGAATTTCACCAGGTTCTTGTTGGCCCATTCCTGTAGCTTGTTGAGGTCTGTCTGAATGGCAGTCCTGACCTCTGGTGCGTGAATTGGTCTCTTGCATTTGATGTCAGCTGTGAACTTGATGAAGGTGTATTCTGTCCTATTGTCAAGGTCCAGGTCATTCATGAAGATATTAAACAGTATTGAACCTGATACAACTTGTAACCAGCTTTCAGTTAGACTTTGAACCACGGAACTTTGAGCAGCCACCTTTTAAGCTCACTCATGCAGTCTGTACCTTGCCAGTTTGGATATAATGATGCTGTGGGAGACCATGTCAAAAACCTGCTATTCCATGCCCACAGAACCAGTTATTTTATTGTAGAAGGCAGTCAGGTTTATCAGGCAAAATTTTCCCTTGGTAAATCTGCAACAGCTGTTCTCAGTCACTTTTTTGTCTCTTGTGTGCCTGGAAATGGATTCTGGGACAACTTGTTTCTCTTCAAATAAGGAAAATTCCTATGTTTTACAGTGTGCTTGTAGCCAATTTCAGTAGCAGAAACTAAAGCTACAGCAGCAAGTTGGTCAAAGACATGGAAAATTCTGCCCTGGTATCCTAAGAAAGAATTACCCCTCTTGTAAGTTTGGTGCATGGTAAGGCTGGATCACTGACAGCTCAAGTGAGACGTGGCTCAGGCATGTGAACACCATCTCCCAGCTGTGCACGTCTGACAGCAGAACCTTCTTCTACATTCAATGTCAGGGAAAACACTGGGCTACTGTGAGGACACTTGTGCTTCGTGAGTGCCTGGATACTGTGCCGTTTTTGATCTACCATTCAAACACAATTTGCCAGGCTGTAGCAAAAAGCAGCCTGAAACTGCCTAGCAGCTGTCCTACACGATGCTCTTTTCCTTTGAAAGCTAGCAACAGAGATGCGTGCAGACTCCCTTTGCTGAGAACGCAAGTTCCTGCTCATCGTGGAATACATCTAAGGAAAAAAAAGCAGAAGGGGAGATGCAACAGATGGAAAAGCCTGCACTACCAGACCTGTTTTCAGATGCTGACAAGAAATGCGACTCAGGCCTGAAGGGCTTCGATTTGTCAATCTAAACAGTGTCTTGGTCTGACAGGAGCATCCAGAGTACAGGATCGTTCTGCAAGTGTACAGAAACTACCAGTGGAAGCAGGATTTTGGAGTGCAAGAGACAACATTTATGTTCCTGGGTGGGCAGCCCAATGCTTATTTGGCAAAGAAGCAACCAGCATGGAGCAGCACTGAGCAGGCAGAAGAGGAGCCTTGGAGCCTGGGACTGCCATTGCTCTACTTTCAGGCAATTTGGGACTTCAATGCTGCTACCACAATGTGGGAGGTGACACCAGCCATATGGAAATTTCTTGGCCCGTTGTAGTGGATGCAAAAGTATTAGTAGTAGGCTTCCATTGTGTAGCTGTAGGGAGTAAGCTTTACTGTTGTCACATCTGACAATGAAAATTGTCCCCTCCTATCCACAAAATGTTGAACAAGTATGTCTTGATGGATTTTATTTAACAATGATTTGCTCAGAAGGGTCACCTCAGTTCTGAAATGGTCTGAGGCACACTACGTTCAGATTCGCTGAAGCATCTGATCATGATGAAGAGAGTCTTACATGGTAAAATGAGTCTCCTTTCTGTTATTGCCAGTTGTTTTGGACTCTTAAGGAACCATTAACATGTAGTAGAGTAATAACCACTCCTAATCAGTTTGGTGTCCTGTGATTGTACAAGAGCGATTAGCATTCTCTACCTGTTGTGATCTCTGAGAAGAAGGGTACTAAGTACTAATAGTGCTGAGTGCTAGTTCAGTCAAGTGAGGTCATTTCTAATGAATGAACACATGAAAATAGCTTTTTATGTGTTTCCTAGTTTGGAGACTCAGCTTTCTTGTAGAAAATTGCTGATATGCAGGAAATATCTTAGAATTTTTCTAGGTGTCAATATAGTATAAAAATGAATGTTTCTAGATGTGGAAAGAATTCCAACGAGTTACAAATCATCACTTTTCTAGCAAACATACATGTTTATTCACACACATGCTATTTCTCCTGACGACCAAACGTAATTTGTGTAATGTACAACCAAACCTAATTTGTGTAGTCTTCAGGATTCTTTTTTTTTTTTTAACAAATGTGTGTTTGCTTACTCTCTAAAGTTATTCAGATCAAATTTTATCTGTGAGCACAAATGGAAACTCAAACTCTAATTGTCCCTCTGGGCTACACCCGGAGCATTGTGGAATGTGAATCTCTTATTCTATCTGTGATCTTTGCATGATGTTCCCAAAACATTTACACTTCTTTTGCATGAGCTTAAAGGAGGATCACTGACATTTGAGGAGTTAGAAGAGATTTTTGCTATTCTGGGTCTAATCTCTGAGAGTAGATCGTGAGTTTGTATTCCACTGTTACAGAGTCCTTCTGGATATGATGTGTTTGGATCGCAGTGGGAGCTACATTCTTATCTGGGGTGTCTTCAGTACTCAACCTCATCTACATAGGTAAGTCTTACAGTCCTCAACAGAGTTTCCAGTAAGCGATGTCCTAATAATGTGGTACTTATTAACTGATGCTGAAAAATATGTTCCAAATTTTACACACCCTTCTTAAACATAGTGTACCACACTTTGCAACTGCACCTGAATCACAAAAGTTCCACACCTGAAGTATTGTGAAAGTAAAGGGTAATTTAAAGCTAACCGCCTTCTCTTGCTGTAAGCATGTGTAGAGAACCTGTCATCAATGCTGAACTTCCTTGCCCAGTTACCACCCAGCTCATGCTGACAATCTTTAGTACGTCCTAGGCTATCAAAAACTTTATTTAATGGTCCTCGTTTCTGGTCGATTAGCACACGTGGATTTTACATGCTGCATTAGTGTAGCATGCTTGTGGAGAAAAAGCATAGAAAGTATTACTGCAAGTATAAGTAATAGAATAAGTATAGCTGCTGAATAAGGTGCATTTGGCTATGACCTATTCTACGTTTCCATTATAGATCATGCCGGCCCTGAGCTTTCTGGCAGTTAAATGAGCTGTCAAAAAGCTATCAAAGCCCATAGGAGTTTTTTCTTTCAGCAGTATTACTTGGAACATAGGTGAAGTTGATATGTCTTGCTGCTAAAAGCATTCTTTATTAGGCTCTTATCGATTTCCTACTCCTAAATGCTAGTAATATCCTTCTCTGGCTTTAAAGAAGAAAACGGGAGATGTTGAATCCCCATAGAACCAATATGGCAACTTTTATGGGGTTTTCTTTGGAGGGGGTGGGGCGAAAGGGAAAAATATTCCAGGAGTTTTTCTCCCCTCCTTTCAGTATTGGCGCAATTATCTTGTACATGGATGTGTTAGTGTTTCCATTTAACACTGCTGAACTGAATGATTTGGTATACGGTACTAAATGTGTATTCTAGGTTTCAGCTATAGATTGTGCAGTGGATTGGATAAATGAAAAATGTTACGCTAATGACTGTTTTTGGTAGAAATGGTATTTTTTTTTTAATCAAATCTTGGAGCAAGAGCCTGACACCATTGAAGAGAAAGAAAGAAGGATACAATGCCAATATTTTAGCTACATTATGCTAATCCTGGGATGGCTGTTTCAGGAATGCACAGAACAACTCCAGGAGGTTTTCTCCCTGAAGAAGAACATTTCTTCTGATGGAGAACATCCATAACTGAGCATCACTTTCATCCTCTGTATTCTCTACATTCTGTAGCGGTTTGGGGAATACCTGCTTATCCAGTTAGTCAGGCTTTCTGGTGTTTTGAGTTGTCAGATAACAAGAAAGATATGGCTTTTGAAGCCAGTGTATTCCTAAATATTTTCCTTCTTGTGCCTGAGTAGTGCATTCTTGGGCAGTATGGGCCTCTCTGTTCCCTTTAACAAGGGGGGTGGCAGGTGTTGATAACATTGGGAATGCTAATGTCTTCATGTCTCTTGCCTCCGCTTTAAGCACTCTTGCAAATTAAAAGCACTCTCAGCACAGTTTTAAACGTGAGGTCTAAAACATCAGCAACCTGTTGACCTGAGGCGTTTAACAGTCAAAATTGGGACGGCTGATTTGTCTTAGCAAGAGCTATAGACATTTCGAAGAGTTTCCTTACTGTAAGGAGACTATTACATTTAATTATCAGTTTGTCTGTCTTTCTAGTTTAGCTCCTTACATCACAACATGAGGAAACGAATCTCACAGCACCTGTAAAGATCAAGCGGGTTTAGTTTATTTTCTTTTTATGTGCTGGTGTCATCAAACACTCATCTAAAAATGTAAGCAACCAGCTTATGCCTCAGCCATAATCCCGGAAATATCCACACCCATCAATATGTCATCTTTTCATCATGCACTGACGTTCTGATACGCATGGGAAAATCCACTTGTGAATACACACATTACCTGTACTGGTAAACATATATACCACAGACTAAAATAACATAGTTCTAATGTATAAACCTATTAATTGGTGAGGTCCACAAACTAAAATTCCTTCTAGAAATATTCAGCTTTCGACAAAAGAACAATTAAAATCTATCCAAAGACTGCATCACACTGATTATGGGGGAGATTTAAATGGTGAATGTCTATTATTAAATTAATTTGATAAACCTTCACATTTATTTTGGTAGTGCAAATAAAATTATAGAATTCATGTATATTGAGATTTCAGTTTTAATAGTCACAAAGTTTTGCTGCAGCTGACAGCACAGTATCAGAAGGCTTCATGAGATATTTTAAACATAATGTATGTAGCTACTTGAATTTGATTGTTCACCAGACTAGATGTAAAACTCGTAACCAGATGTAGCTTTGATCAGGTATGTACAGTCATTAAAATTATGATAGGAATAAAAAGAATATGGTAGCAAAAACATGTCTTGTGAAGCAATAATCTAAAACAAAGCTTTGAATATGAATGAGTGATAACTTTGTTACAGCTCCTGAGCTATTTAACTCTTGCTGTGCTTAGCCATAAGCATCTCCTGCCATTATGAATTATAGTTTAATAAATGTTTTAAGTTCGCATTTCCACAGAACTTAGAAATTGAAGGATGGGTCTTTTAAAAGGAAGGGCATAGTTGCCTTGCAATTGTCTTATTGCTTCACTCTAGCAGTCGATGCAATGTTCCTTCCGTTCATGCTGTCCTGGAGTTCAACTAGAGCTACCCGAATCTTGAGATGTGATGTACAGTTAGGATGATTCCTGTCGTCATCGCGTTTTATGAAGTTTTCGAGTTCTGTCCCTGTCTTGCCCTCAATGATTACTAAAATAAGACCTGTCATTAGTTTATATCCTGTGTTCTTTGAGTTCAGGATGCATAGCTCATGGCTAGACCACTTTTGATATCTGCCAGGAAAGTTTACAGACTTTTTTAAATACCAGACTAGGCTAGTGTTTCTCCTGGAAATAGATGCAGGCTGCTGCCTTAATGTCAAAAGTAGTAGTTTTGTAATAACTTCAATAGTTAGTGCTAAGTTGATTAAAAAGATTATAACTATAGAACAAGTATTTATCACTAAGATCTCACTTTAGAAGGGAGCTCCATTTCATGCCAAAATAACCCTTGTGTCCTTTGTTCTGTTCTAGATTCTGTCAGAACTCAGTCTGGCCAAAAGACACCTCTGCACAAATGTATCTGGTAATTTATCAATATTTTTTGGCTTTATATAACATTAGTATACTTTTTACACTCTTCACGTTCATTATTTCAATTTCTTTTCTTCAACTGTAATCTGTGTATGATCTTTTTTGTTGTTGTTTTGGATTTTTTTGTTTGTTTGTTAGCTTTTCCTTCCCCCTAATAGGGAAGTGTTTCCAGGTAATTCTTTCCACTTTTATCCTGACCAGAGATTTCCATGGCTGTTCCTGATCAATTTATTGCTCCAATAACTAAAATGTGTTTGTACCAAATGCGAATACTATCTCTTTCAGCCCAGATTCCTTAAAGAGTGATTCCCCTGGGTTCTCTCCAACAATGTGTTTCTGTACTTACTGGTTTTCCAAGAGCTTCATATTGCATTTTGTACAGTATTATTCAGATTTTTTTCCTCATTTAATTTTCCAGCCAAACACTGCAAACAAGAGGTTTCACTGAGGAGCCTCTGGGACCCTGTAGTGCAAATGGGACATATATATTAAGCTATTACATTACTAGATTATGATCTTTTCCCTCCTCCACTTAGATTTCTTTAATCAAATTAACCTATGAACTTCTACTGCTACTACAAATTTGTTGCTTCTTATTTCCATAAGTCAATCAAAACATATCCACAAGGGCTGAGGCTATCCGTAGTTCAAGACTGATTACATTTATTTCGAGCAAAATAGAGTATGAGCAACTAGGGTTTTCATTAGGCCACCTGCAAAACTGGGGAATTATTTCAGTGGAAGGGGCATCAGCCTCTCATCTCCTCTTTGTTTCTCTCCTGTATTTTATGCAATGGAGATATTTTTTCCATAAAGTATCTCTGAAACATGAGTGGCAAAAATATGAGAGAGTTGTGATCATGATTATGCAGCCGCTCTGGATAATTCCTTCTATTATTTAATGTTAGCTATAGTAGAAGTGGCAAATCAGCATGTATCAACCTCTAAAAAATATTTTTCTGGAAACATTGTTTTAGGGGAAAGGTAGGAAGCTCCCAAGAAGGATTAGCAAGCCTCTAACATATACAAAATATTATGGATTCAATCATGAGGGTAATAAATGTGTTGTGCGTTATATAGTGAGATAATAATCATACTTCTGTTTTAATGAGAATGCTACTCAATTAAGAAGTTGCTTGTGGGGAACAATCTGCCCCACAGTCAGGTGGCTATATCTGATGACAGTCTGCATTGGTTTTGGGAAGTATTTTTTAATCTGCTATCAACTTTATTAGTTCCAATGGAAATGTCAAACCCATCTCTTCATATCAATCCTCCCCTATTAATCTCCTGATTTATAAGAAGGAATAAAACATTAATAAAACAAAAATAAATTCAAGTTACCCTATTTGCTGTCTTAGCCTATCTTGTAGGAAGAGTACTGTCCTTGGACTGTTGTTTTTATAACATTGACAATGCTTAGATACTGCAGGGCTGGGCATGCTTAGTGTTCACACAGAGATAGTTTAATTGGTTGCTGAAGAACTGAAGAGATTTACTTGCTTCAGTTCTGTTGGTCTAACTGCATATAAACCTATTTTCATGTCCTCTGATGTTTCTCCTCCGTAGAGATACTAATTAGAAAATTAATCTAGAAATAGGGTTCATTTTTCTGATCCTCTAAGTGAATAAGAATAGAATGACCTTGCTTTCTTTCTGATAACCTTTTTGGGAAGGCACCTGTTTTCCTCCCGACTTTTACTTCTATCTATACCATACCTACTGGAGCTTGGATCTTTTTTCCTTTCAGTAATTCCTCTTGTATGGAATCCACTTTTTAGTTTCCAATATTTTTGTCATCCTTCTGTGACTAATTCTTCTAATCGGACATAAGTTTTGCTCACTTAAGCAAGATTGCACAAAGAGAAAGAGGACTTGTGACATCAAACAAAAGATACTAAATTATCCTTCAGTCTCCTACTGTAACTGCCATCCTCTATTATTAGGACCATTTTATGAAAACTTTGCTGAGAGCCTTTGAGTTTCTATTTTGTCCACTGGCAAATATGATCTCTTCTCACTGACTTCATACTTTGTGTCTAGGAAACCAGCAGAGGAGACTTTACTAACATAGTATTATAGCTTTCTGCAAGTAGAATAACTGCAAATTTTTGTCTGGTTTTGTCCTTCATTAATTGTACAAAGGATCCTGTGTATAAATTAGCATTTCTGAAGACCATCCCAAGAAGAAATCTGATGGCTTTGTAAAGAAATTCGGAGGAATGGCAGAGAAAAGATTAGAGGAGTTCCTCTGTGGGGGGTAGTTTGCATACTAATGCATCTTTCTGTTTGTAGTTTGTTTGTTTTACTATTTGTTTTATCATTTGCCATCTTCAGAAGGAGGACTTACACGCAAGTTTTTAAGAGACTGGGCTAAATGGCAGCAAGGCAATGGCTATAACTCTCAAATTTTCTGTGCTACTGCCCCATTTTCTAATGACAATAGGGCAGTTGCAGCTTCTACATAATGTACCTGCCCTGTGCCCCGTAAGACAGTGGTGCCTCTGTCAGCCCTTGCTGTTTTATAGTTGGGTATGCAAATTCACGACATAATTCTGTTTGGTTTCCATCAGTAACCTGGACTGTGATTTTGAACAAGTTACCACACCATTCTGTAGCTGTTTGTGCTGTCCATTGTCTGTTTTGTCTATTCAGGTAGGAACAGACATCTTTGTGATAAGCTAAATATCATCAGACTTGATCCAGAGGGGAGCAATCATTATAGGCATGGATCACAGTCACTGTGTTGTGCTACTTTGCCTAATTGTTTTTCTCACTCCCAATAAAATCTCTTTTACTTCAGTGAATTGGCCTGACTCACAGGAAACAGGAGTTTCTTCAATATATTAAATTATTTGTCATTTTGTCTGGTATTGGAGTCCTACACTCGCTCCACCAGACTCTTCAGGATGGTGAGAGCACCCACTGAAGCACATTGCTAGCTGGGCATTATCATTGTCTCCTGATGCGAAGTTCACTCTTCACATCAGGAGGTTTACTCATGCTTATCTTTGAAAGCTTTAATACAAAGGTAGGTTCAGCCTTTTTCGAATCTGGCAACTTGGCTGACCTTTCAGAGACCATTTATATGCATTCAATTAATGAAGTGACTCATTTAGTACACCAACAATCTGCTGAGTATAATGCTTCTAGGTTTCTCTTTGGACTCCAGATAGGAGGATGTAGAGATCAGATATTAAGAACCTCAAGAAAGATGCCTCCCCATTTTGACAGTCCTGTAGAAAATATTTGGTTTCGGTTTGTGGCCTTCAGAGAGAAAACAGAATTAAGTTTGCTTCCATGGTATATAAAAATAGGAATTGCATTATTATTATTTTTTAGAGACTGATTTTCCGCTGCTGTTTCAAACTTTGGAGTCTTGTTGATGTGGGCAGGAGGCTGTAGTGTTTCTTAGCCTCTGAGCTCTTTTTTGCAGTGGTCGGGAAGAGAACACAAAATACGTTATAGTAGATAAGTTTCTGTCTAATGTTGGTTGTTTGTTTTTTTTTTTTTTTTGCTTTACCTCTGTAGACTGACGCAGAAATGGAATTAATGAAAACCAAACTTTTTGTTAGTTGCAAGGACCCATAGAAATCTATGTCAGTCTTTGTAAAGAAGTGCCATCTACAGCCTATCTTAGGCAAACTGTTTCCTGATAATTAAGGTTAGTAAATAAGTCTTTTATTTTCCTCTGAAATACACAGCAGGGAAGGCTGCAGCTAATGGGAATTTTGGATGCTCAGCAACTCCCAGGGTTAATTTTTTCTTTGTTGGATTTAAAGCTAACATTTCACAGTCCTGTAGAACAAACCAAAGGATGTGTTTTGGGAGAGATGCCTAAACTATCAGAGGACAAGACTGTTTTATAAGAGTACAGGTGCTCAAACAACAGAGATATTTTTATTTTATTTTTGTAGGTAACCACACTTTATTATAGCTTCTTAGACTTTGATGCTTTTTATTAGCCACAGTTACCAAAGGGTAGTTTACCTAAGAAAAATCAGTTGCCAATGAACACAACGCCAGACCTCAATTTCAATTTCCGAGAAAATAACCACTGCAAGACCTGCCAAACCACTGCGCTTTCTCTGTACTGTACTGCTTGTTCTGCTCAGCGTAACTTCAGGGTAACATTTTACTCCCAAAAGGCAGCCTAGTCAGTTGTAAATGAATAATGGTTCCTGAATATCAAGCAGAGAATAGGACTTTCCAGTATCCTCAGAGCCCAGAAATGTGCCTGCCACCTGCGCCTCTTGTTCTAAATATCCTGGATTTTTCTGAGCTCTTCTAGCTCAAACAGAGGATCGCAAGCATCATTTGGGGAAGCTTCCTTATTAAAAGCTGTGAAGATCTGTCTATAATCAGTGTGTTCCACATCTTTATGACCAGTTATTTTGCTTAGCTTGATTTTGAAGTCAGAGGAACAAATAAAGGGAGAGCAGACCCAAGCTCTGATGAACTTTGAACTTATTTGAATGGGAAGCTGATTAGCCACAATAGAGAGAACCAACACCAGGGTCTAAACATCCTGAAATTCAGCACAGTGAGCTCCTGGATCTGAGTCGTGTGGTTCACATGCATCTTTACCTGTATCCATGTGAGAAATGTAAGCATGTCCAGGTTGTCTCCTTCCCAGAAATACAGGGCTGTTTCTCCATTGACAAATGCTGCTGAGTTGGGAGATGACACAGAGGGTGTCCCAGCTCCTGGACCCCTGGGTTTTCCCCAGGTGTCAGGTCACTCCTCACAGATAATTGTTTACCATCATCATCGAAAAGAACTACGTCTTCCATGACTAGATTTACAGGTACAACCACTTACAAAAAAAAGTATTCACACACAGCGAGGTAAATATGCGGGTTTATTGCAGCCAAGCCACTCCTTTCCGTGCTCATTCCTTCTCAGACATCTGCTCGGGGATGTTAAAACCCTGAGCACCTTTGGCAGGGGGACTGAACTCTGAAATCTGCAGCACCTGTAGCAGAGGACCAATATTTGGGAAGGAATTGTTGCCCGAGGAAAAGCAGCAGCTTCAACTTGTGTCCCACGGGAGACGATTGAATCTGAAGTTATATATTATATAAGACGTAGGGATGACAGCAGTTTATCATTAACCTGAACTCTGCAAGAAGCATATAAGGAGAGAAAGAAGAAGAAAGCCAGGGAAGCAGCCAGGATGGAATCTGACATAAGGATCAACAATGCTGCGGACATCTCTGTTATTGTCATCTATTTTTTGGTAGTCCTGGCAGTGGGACTATGGGTAGGTTGGGATTTTATTTTATTTTATTTATCTTTTAACTTAGTGAGCAGGTAGTTTATAGGGTCCTGGGAAAATGCCTCAGTAAATGAAAATGTATAATTGTATAAAGATTTTGGTGCCTAATAGAGATAGTTCATAAGTGCGTGGTGGGGAAAATGTGGGGACTGGGAGAGGCATCTGTTTACGCGGATGAATGGAACTAGTGAGCAAGGTGGAGAAATGAGGTTTGTGTGGGGAAGAAGCTGAGCGATCTGATCTGTAAAGACCGGGGCAGCTAGAGTCCCTGTTAGAAGGCAGGTAGAGGTGAACAGCTGGGGTTTAGCTCCGCGGAGCACAGGGACTGCAGTGAGAATTGGTGGTGTGAGGGGATGCCACAGGAGGAGTGAGAAGAAGGAGTCACAGGGAGAAGAGGTGAAGTCAGTGTGCAGGGAGGGCAGTATGGTGGTGTAACAGTAAAGCTGCAGCTGTGACTGTGTGACAGACCAGGGACTGCAGAGCGCTCTCAGCAGAGGAGCGAGATGGGTCAATATCGTAGGTGCCGTTTGAGGGCAGCGTTGTCGTGGCTTTTTTTGCCAGCAGGACCTTGACTACAGGGTGCAGTGCCATTGCAACTATGAGGAAGGAACAGTTTCAGGGGTGGCAAGTGATGGCAATGACATTCGCTTGGTGATCTAAGCAGAGCGGTGCCTCCTGCCTTCACCCTGGCAATGCTGAATGTGCTGAGCGCTGCAAGGGAAAACTCCGTGCCTAATCCGAAAACAAAGCCCAGTGCTTTCTCAGCTGATGGAGAAAGGCAGATACTGTCCTATTGGTGGAACCTCCCGTGCTAAAGTGTTTGAAGATAATAGGCCACTACTGTGAGCAACAAAGCTGTAAACAGTGGAATGTCACTAAATTTCTGTTTCCTTGGGGCAAGCTCTCCTGGTCACCTGAACACCTGACCATTAACAAGTGGAGAGGAGGCATTGTCCCTCAGTAATCCTGTGCTTGCCAGGAGCATCCCAGGGGTCAGATGCAAAACAAATCTCCCTTTCTACCAGTTCGGCAGTGTTTTGAAGAGCACCAAAAACAGACACAAACTTTTCTTTAGCTCTTCGCCATGGTAGTAGATGCCAAAAGCCTAGCAAAAAACTGAAGCCCCAGCATACCTGAACACCTTGCTGTCTTGCAGGCGGGAGCTGAGTCTTTGGCATGAAAGTCTGGCTGTTGCTGAACTTTGTATTAAAGGTCTGCAACAAATAAAGGGCTGATCTGTGGCTTGTGAGGCAATTGTGTACTGAGTAATTCCTGGAACTGTTTCTTTCCAGCGACAATGTCCTCTTTATTGGACAAATACTTAGTTGCGGTGTGTAGTTAAATGTAAATCTATTGTAATTACTTGCCGCCTTCTGCACCAGAAGAAAAGATCTGGCTAATTTTCCTAAGTTGTGTTTCTTTATTTGCCTGTTCAAAGTCCATCAGAGGAGACAATGGGAATCCGATATTTGGATCAGGATCATTAACAAAAATTGGATGAAGCTTCCTCCTAAAGCCCAACCCTTGACAAATACAAAATAATTGTGTGAAAAGGAAATTCTAGTTGTCTTCTTTTTTTAAACTTCAGAGAGAAATGGTTACAATGCTGATATCATGACAAGAAAACAGATTTTTGTAGATATCTGCTGGGCTGGATAGTATTGAGTAAAAAAGCTGCACACTATCTGTTAATGAACTCGCAATTTATAGTAATTTTTGATGCCTGAAATCAAAGGCATTGCACCCTGATGAAGTGTTCATATTAGCTTTTATTTGAGTGATGATTTTTTTGGTTAAATTTACTTTTATTTTAATGTTTTGCTTTGTAATGAAAGGTAATGCAATGAAGCTTGAACGGTTAATGTAGACCTAGGTGCAAGAATCATTGCTCAGTTGTACTATTTTCTTCATCATAAGCTTGTTTGTTTTAGCCACTCTGTTTATTTCTTCCACTTTACTCTCCCCATATATTGTATCCCTTCCTTCTAGCTGTTCTTAGTCTGTATATAGCTTGCCTATTATACTTAAAATATGATTCAATCTTTCTTTCTTTCTTTTTTTTTCCCCCAGGCTATGTACTCAACCAACCGAGGGACAGTGGGTGGATTCTTCCTGGCTGGACGAAGCATGGTTTGGTGGCCAGTGAGTGCTATATATTGTGTGTTTATATAAAATATATGTGTGTATATGTGCATCCACTCCTGTATGACTATGTCTAGTCCTTAAATATTAAGTATCTCTACAATACTGTCAAGACTGTGATGGCTGTATTGTGTAGATGCACTTCAAACTCTTTCTCTGGCCATGGTGATACAGAGCAAACAGCACAACAAAAGCCACCGATAGGCAGGGAAAAGGGTTGGGGAAGTTGACCAGGTTGAGCTCTGAGCTGTCTTGATTATGTGACCAACTTGTTTGGCCCTAGGTGCATTGGTAATGTCAGTGTAGACAAATCCAATGCTTTGCCTTTCAGTCTGCTTTAAAACTTCTTAATATTTTAAATTTATTACTTTCATTTTACTCAAAGAAGCTGGCTCATTTTGAGGTTATCACAGAGAATTAATTTACTGAATTTTTTCCTCATATTGTTCTATTGTTTCCACTTTTGGTAACAAGTTCTGGTCTGTACAAGGAGAAAATCCTGGAAATATTATTATAAGTTATTGGTAAAATATAGTGTAAATTTATTTCAACATTATCTGTGACTTATATTGTTTGTCTTCTGTGGATTTGTATAATCTTCCAAATTGGGGAAAAGGAGTCACAGCCACAAAATATGTTCATAGTCATCCAGCAGGCCTCTGGCAGAAGTGATATTAGAAACAATTATCTGTTTCTTCTAGACCATACAGTCTGTATAGGCTGACTTTTTGGAAAAGCAGAAGACTTAGACAAACCTGCATTTTCTGTATTACTTGTATTGTACATGCTTCCATGTGCTTGAATGGAAATCCTCAAGATTCCTGATCTTGCATTCAGTCTCCAAAAACGTTTTTGCACTTCATTAAGACTTCTGATTCAAGATTTTCGCCCACATGGATTCAGTTACAGGATCATGGAGAGTGAGAGTAAATATTTGTTGTCTAAAAATTTAGGAATTTTCTTAAAGTATGCTGCAGAAATACCTACACATCTTCCAGTCATCTTGCTTCAGTGCTTCTGGGAACTGCTGTCTGCCTTTAGAAAGGATTGGGACTGCCTCTTTAATGACATAAAAAGATTAAAGGCTAGTGACAGTAAAAGGTTTCCTCATTTGGTATAGTAGATCTAAGAAAATTCATGTTCCACTGGAAGGCTGAAGAAAGAGAAATTTTCCAAGTTATTTTAAGAAAAATCCCGTAAGTCTAGGCAGAGAGAAAAAGACGAAACAGATTACTCTGCTTAACTGTCACTTTACCAGTGGGCTGGTTTTAACCTTCAGCAATTGTCTATGCCTGTCAAGGGTGAATATTTCCTTTTGTGCAGATGTAAATGGAGGTGGAAGAAACAAGGCAGGAAGTACTCGCCATAAAAAACTTCTGTCTTGCTGCAGTGGCACTGAGAACTCCTAACAATTTCCCTAAGACCCAGGGAAGATTATCTAATGCTGAGTTCTCTGCCAACACAAAACCAACAGATTCAGTAGGCTCCCTTCCTCCAGTGGGAAGACAAAAGGGATGACCCCACAGTGCAGTGGTTGGTGCTAGGATCATCTCTCTCTCCTTCTGAAACTCTGCGAGCTCAGCATGGACGGCAGTTCTCGTCATCAGTGGAGTCCTAGACCACCCCTTCGATCCTTCCCTTTGGAATGCCAGGAGTGTCTTTCTGCACCATAAAAATAAACCCCTCTTGCTATTCTTCCTGGTATCACTCAAAACAAACAAATGGCAAGCACTCAAACCACAAACTAAATACCATGTCAGCAGCACCACCTTGGAAAGTTTGCCTTGGATAAAAAGCAATTCCAAAACACCTTATTCCCACAGTTTGGCAGGTAGATAGGATGTCCATCACCCAGTGCAAACTGGGCTGAAATGACTAGGAAACCAATAAAAGTATTGAAAGTTCAGTCAAAGATGAGATCTCAGTTCTGCAACAGCTAATGCTGCGTGTATTTTTTTACTTCTTCTGTGCTTTGACTTTTCTTTTGTGCCATGTCAGGACCACATCATGATTCTGGAAAACCCAGATACATTTCCAAAGACTGTAGATGAGAGACAGGGTGGGGGAAGTTGTTTTGTATGTAATTGGAGGCTTATTTATCAGATCTCTTCCTTGTGATTTCACGATAATTACTCTTGCCATGTAACTGCCATTGTAATTGGAACAGAGAAAAACAAAACAAAACAAAAAAATCCTTCCACAAACTTGTTATAAACTTAATTCCCTCGATCTTTTTGTATTTTTCAGTGGTTGTGCTGTGTTCTGTGCTCTACAGAGCAGCCATAAGTGGCTTTTCTGACCCCACAGGGAGAGGCTCATTAGCAGTGTATTGGGATCTCTTGCTGACAAGCCTGGGAAAGAGATTCTATTCACTTTAATGATATAATAGCTGTGGTTTAGTAGACTAGAGGAGACTGGCAATCGAGTGCTGGAGGTTAGTCCACTTTTGATATGGATGTTGCATGTTTGTCAGTCACTTTGCCTAATTGTGATTCAATTTGTCAACGTATAAAGTAGGAGCAAGACAGTTATTGTGGGCCAGATCTGTCCAATCTGTCCATTGGCTCTGATTGTTGGCTCCAGCAGAATCCATGAAGGGTGCTTTGTATTTTGCAGAACCAAGCCCACAGCTAGTCTTTTCTGGCTTTTCTGCGGAGGTAATAGGTCACTTCTGTGTTAGTTCATTGGAATCACTGCCCTGGTGCAGTGGATGAGCCAACTCAGTAGTTCCAGTAGTTAATTAGGGATCAAGGTATATAATTACATTGTCACCGATTGCCATAAATTGAAATCCATCGTAGTTAATCATAATGGTATGAAATGCTGCGCCCTTTCTGCAGTCTTTCTACAGAAACTGAGAGAAGAATCTTCAAGAAGCTGGTTTTGGCCTTGGGCTTTGAGGGAAATGTCTTCAGGAAAGACACCTATGGCTTTTTTTAGTACTCCAAATCAGCTCTGCTTTTTCTAAAAAGACACAGGGAAGCTCAGGGAAAGTGACAGCTTTTAACAGTGGGCCTTGTAAACCAAACTTGAGCTTCTCTTGTTAGATGAAGGAGTTAGGTTCAGCCAAGTACTTTCCACCATTGTAGGAAATGAAGTATCTGTTCCTGGAGAACAGTCAGCTTTGGTAGCAGCTGCTCTCACTGGATTAACAGTGTTTCATGCACAATTAAAAAAAACCCAAAACCAAACCAACAACCCTACTTCAATTTTGAAGATTTCCTGTTTTTGAATTTTGTTCTTCAGGTTCTGTAGTTTTGCAGATAGAGCTGTCTGCACAAAATTATGGGTTACCTTACATACCTCAGTTCCTGAGGCATAAATGCTAATAGGACAAAGAGTATCTGCTGGGCATCTGAAGTCCAGCTACGGTTAGAAAGATTTACTGAAGAGTAAGTAGGAAGCATGCAGAGTCAAGGACATGCTACATTTTAAACAGAAATGTAACTCAGCTCGTTTGTTGTCGCTTACGTGTTAATTTTTGTGAGACAGATAAGAATTAAGGAAAAAAGACCCCAGATTTTTGCTTGAGTTCTGCATGGCTTATTTTCATGGCCATCAGAACTGATCATTGGCACGACTTCTCTGATGTCTACATCCAGTTATGTTTTACATATTCTCAGAAATCTCCCCACTTGCTGAATCTGACACTGTTGTGAGGAGCCAGGAAAGACAACTCTGGTATGAATAATATTTGTATTTCCTTTTCTTATAAAGTGGAATAAGAAATTAACTAATTTTGTCAAGTTCCATGCAAAAAATAGTGTGAAATTAATAGTTTTCAGAATAGAAAGAATAATAAAGTAATCTGGTAGAAAAGGTGAAACAGATTTCTACAGAATTCATCAGAATTTTCCAGCCAGCCGGGAGGTGTTGTTTCTGTTTCAGAGGACAAAGGTGGAAAGGTATCAGATCAGCCTGCTTGTGACTGTGCTGTTCCAACAGCCATTGGGCTTCTTGGAAGACAGAGACACATTTGATGAGTAGTGTGTATCCCCCTTTCTTGCTTAGAGAATTAGGAAGTGTATAAATGTTTAATTTGGCAGTAATGCAATACACAGAACTTGCAGAGTAATTGGGAAATCAGAATAAAAACCTGCACAAGAAGTGTCTCAGAACCTTGAAAGGGTGGCAGTAATATTTCATTGTAAGCAGTGTACTGATTTTTCCAAAGTGAGGAAGGGTGATCCCAAAAAACTCAGGTAGAAAAAATGATGTCCTTCCGTCAGGGTAAAGTCACATGTTGCAGGGAAGAGTTATGAGTTAGAGAAGCATGGACAGTGTCGAGGAGTAGTTCTCAAACAAGGGAATGAGAAATCTCTCCAAGGAAGAGGGGTTTGAGAAGCAGCTTCTGCAGGTGGCCCATGGGAGGAGCGATACCTCAGGGCAAGGCTCACGGCCTCATGCTGGTGTGAGGGAGCGTCTGCTGTTCTCTGTAAAGGGGCTGAAGGCCACAGGCAAGGTGGGCTTGGGACCGGGGAACAGAGTTTGATACCCAGTGAACACTTCCAAACAGAAAAGCAGACATTAGGGGCACAGGGCATGTACTAGTGGGTCCCAGGAGGGAGAAAATCCACAGGCTGTGAAGTCTGCATGCTGTCACTGCAGCGGTCACTGATTTGCAGACTACATCATATGTGATTTGTAACCGCAAGCGCCAGGATGTCAGTGTGTCCTCAAGTTAATGAAAAGAGCAAGGTGAAACAGTTAATGAGTAACGTGGAAAAAACATAGTGATCATCACCTCTCTGCAATGTGGTGGTACTTTTCCTGAACAGAGTACTCTTGTTAAAACCTGACCTCTTAAAAGATTTTAAAAGAGTTAATGTTCCACGTTTGCCTCAGGTTAGTTTAGTTTTTTGTCCTCTCTATCCCTCTTAACACCTTTATTTCCTTTCAATCAACTTTCTTCTTTACTTTTCTCCTAGATCTGTTTTTAAAATCAATTCACTAACATACTCACTGAGAACAGTTAACACTTCCAGAAAATTGTTTCCCTCTGTCATCGCCCAGCTTAACACCTTTATTTCCTTTCAATCAACTTTCTTCTTTACTTTTCTCCTAGATCTGTTTTTAAAATCAATTCACTAACATACTCACTGAGAACAGTTAACACTTCCAGAAAATTGTTTCCCTCTGTCATCGCCCAGCTTCAGCCCAGCATTCTTTAGGTCATGCATGAGTGTACTGCAGCATCTACCGATGGCAAATCAAGCAATTTCACTAATCGGTATTTTTAGTACAAAACCACCACAGCAGTAAGTTCTTCAGCAGG
>NW_009649175.1:230702-235288 GCF_000708025.1 Charadrius vociferus | reverse complement strand
GCCCATCTGCCTTCTTCCCTCATCCCTAAAGTGCTGCTGTGCCAGACTGGAAATTTCTCTTTCCCCTCTGGCACCAGCAGCTGACAGGGCACAGAGCATATTTGATAAATACTCCTCTTGCTTTAACCACGTTGCAGTTCTAAGGGTGATATGCATTTTCCTAGCTATGAAGCCATGTTATACCTTTCCATGTACACATAACAATAAAAAAACATTTTCTAAAAATTGCATCCATTATTAGTATGTGTTGATCTTGCAGTTCTGCTGCACTGGGTGTTCCCAAATTCAGAAAAGAAAATTTAGAAAGTGAAGGCAGTATCTGCATTCACATTGTTTTGTCCTTGCGCTGGCCCCAAATATGTTGGTAATTTTGCATTGTTTTTTATTTTATTTTGTATTTTTCTTTCAGTACAGTTGTACTCTGGGTAAAGTTGGGAACACAGCATTGTCAATGAATGCTACAACACATCCTGGGGTTTCAGGCACTGAGCCGAAGCTTCGTACAGCTGTCAGTTCTTAAAGTTCTTCATTAGCTGCTTTTGTTACTTGGGTCTGCTTGCAGTACATTTTAAGCTTTTGAAACAGGAGAGGGAACACATTAAATAAAATCAGAGATTAATGTGGCTAATCTTTTCTGGTGATTGCATTTCTAGTAACCTAGATTTAAGTTTAATTATTCATTTCTAGGGAAAGCACTGGACAACAGTGCTGATGGTTGGTATAAATGTTATTTGTTTCTTCACAATCATTGCTGGGAAACACTGTTGCTGTCACAAAGAGGTTAGAAGAAAAAGTTTTATTACCAGTGATCTCTCTGTCTTATGTGCTAATGCTTGTTGCAACACTTATCATTCCTGTAGAAATATCTGTCATCTGACAAACTGGTTACATTTCTGTAGGGCATAACTGACTTCTAGAAGTATGTAAAAAAATAAAATAAAATCCAGAACTGAGTGAACTTAGAGACATAAATTTCCTGACACAGCAAAAGAACAGTTTGTCTGCAAAAAGACTAGAAGAAATCAGGGAGGATTCCCTCAGGAGAAATGAGGGAAGGAGAAAAAAGTAGGCTTGAAACAAAAGAGTGGAACCCTCTGATGAATTTTATTTGTATGTTGCATATGAAAAATGGGGGAGGAAAATCTATTTTGTGATTAGAGATCAGGATTGTGAATTAAAGAGCATAGTTGCTATTCCTGGCTATGGCACAGCTCTATAGAATAAATCTGATCTTCAGAGGTGGATTTCTATGATGAAATCCCTTTTATCCTCCCGAATCTCAGGCAATCATGCCTGTGCTCTCAGAAAGATTGACTTAATTTTTACTGCCACTCAAAGAACTCACTGCAGTGACTGGAGACCTGGAAATTTGTAACTATTCCCTTTATATACATTTTAGGACTCCTCTCCAATCCCACCTCTTTTTCATGCTTGAATCTTTTTTATTGTCTGAGCTATTTAATAAAGAATTAGATCTTTTGGCACGATGTCTCTTCTATGAACGGCTCCTGCCTGTCTGTAATCTAATGTAAAACTTCCTTTTTTTTTTTTAATCTCGCCCTGTTCATCAATTCCTATGTTCTACCCACTGTTCTGTTTGTGTGATCAGTGCACTATCAGGGTGTCTGAGAAATCCAGCACTTCTTAAATATAACTCCTTGATTTACTATTTTTTGTATCTTTCAGAAGCACTTTATCAACAGATATTTCTGCCATGTAGCTTTCTGAATTTAACTGAGTAATCGAGTATCTTTTGACTAAAAGTGAACCAAGTACAAAGTCTGTACAACTCTCACCAATGATACATTTAGTTCCACAGACTCTGGAATATGAAATAGGGAGTGCCAGTGTGACTAGTGGGTATGCACTTACCGCTTCCTCCTTGAGCAAGACAGATTGCAGTCTTCTTCCCTAATTGTTTGGGTATCACCCAAATGTCAGTTAGTCAAGTTACACAAATACTTTAAAATCCATATTGGTGTAATAAACAGTTTGACCGACTGGAAGAACATCGTCTATGCAACATCCTATTCTTTTTCTCATTGTTGTAGATATGGTGGCTGGAGTTTCTGGTTTGAGGGGCAACAATAAGAAGGAGTCTTGAAAGTTGTCCAAGAACTTGGTTGTCAATCATCACCATCTCATGATAGATAAGCAGGAGTTCAAAATACTTGATTTTTTTCAAGTTACCATGAACAGGACCTAAGAGCCAAATATTGTTTTTTTCTGTTTCCAGATTGGTGCTTCTCTGTTTGCCAGTAACATTGGCAGCGGACATTTTGTGGGAATAGCAGGAACAGCAGCAGCTGGAGGAATTGCCATCGGAGGATATGAATGGAATGTAAGTGGCATGTATTTAAGTGAACATATTTGTGGCATCAGGATTATCTGCAGAGGTTAATCAAAATAACATTGTCTAATAATTTAGGACTGTCAAAGTTTGTGCTTGGCAATGCTTATTTTCTGTACAGACCAGTAAGTGCCAATGTAATCTACTATTTAGTTCGTTCTCCTTGGTCCTTGTCCAAGCCACTGGGAGATGACCCTTTTCTTTTGAATGAGGCTTTTTAGAGAGCATTTGAAACAAATAAATTGGTGGATTCTCTTCTCTATCTTTTGATTACTTTTAAAGTATCTATAAAGAGCAGTTTCAGGCTGCAGGATGTTGGGAAGAATTTATCAGTTTTGTAATCCATAGTATTTTTTACAGCATTTTGCTATCTAGGAATTGTTGAAGAGGCTTTGATTTCTTCACAGACTATAAGAAATTTTGGACATCCTTTACAACCACCTGCATTTCAAATATCGTTTCTTCTTTACTTTCTCCTTCTTCTAATTATGTGTGTAGTTTGCTTATGGTTGCAGTATAGAGATATCCAAGCTGACATTAAATGAAGTACTTGCAACAGCATGGAGATTCACATGAACTAATTCAGTCCATTTCCTTGTATTCTCAGACTTTGTGGGTGTGGATAGTAATGCCCTTCTGCGTTATTCACCTTCATGAAAGGGATTATACCATGACACAAAGGACTTAATGAGTGTACATAGGTGAATACTTTCCTAGCATTTAATTCAGCGCAGTGAAAGAAGGGTACCACCCTGAGGGATTTGGCTTTTTTCCTTAGCAAGTAGATGGTTGCTGCAAATAGTCAAGTACTCATGTGATACAAATATTTAAGAAGGATAAAAGCTAAAATGAATTCTATGAGATGTGCACAGTTAACCTGTCATCCTTCTCTATTTGATTACACTAGTCCTGTAACAAACCTGATTACCTTTCTCTTTGTACCAAAACTAAGCAAAACAAAGCAGAACAAGCATTGCTTGAGATTTCATGGTATTCAAACCTCTGGGACCCATACCCTTCTTCAAACATCTCCACTTCTACCAGTTCATCTCCTGGGAGATTCTCTGTGGAATAATATCAATACACAGTGTAGCACAATTGTTGTTTAGGAAGAAACAATGATGCATGTGTGTATTTGAGCAGGTACACTACGTAGTTCATTACTTATGTCATAGTGGGTCTGGTGTACAGGTTAATAGACCTGGTGGAAATATTGCTCTTGATTGTATAATCTGATTCTCCTCTTGAAATAAATACTAAGTTTGACTGATACTTTGCTTGTGTATCTCTATTATTCCACTGAAATTATTTCTAATTTGTATTAGTGTGACAGGAGAAGCTGACCCAGTATTTCTTGTCCATCTTACGGTTTTTAGCTAAGCGCAGAACTTAAAAGTTACGTTAAAAATGCCCTCCAAGCCCTGTGGACAGAATAAATGCAGAGTGCAGCTCTGAGAGCAGGATTTTGCTCTGTATTTGTCAATTTATATATGTACAACTCTATCTCAGACAGCATTTGTTAGCCATTTAAGTCAGAAAATGGTGACACTGCAATATAGTAAGATCTATGGCTCACAAAATACACATGGTAACACAAAATACATTATGAAATGGTACTGTGGAAATACAAAATATTTTACTAAATGGGTATGGTACATCCTGTACAGTATGTGGGATTGTTGTAAAGCACACAGCCATCTCACAGAGACCCAGTGCAGAAGGCAGTCAGTGATCAAAATCATAATCACAACAAGTGCTGCTCTCCCCAGTACCTACATTTGCAGGTGTCACAATATACTGCTGCAGCGTACCTGACTCTGAGTGGGAAAGTGTCCTGCATGAGTGGCTCTGGGGTCAGGATGCCAGCAAATAGGTCTCGGGTAGCAGACTTCACCTTCTGTACTATTTCCCAGAAATGGTAGTTTTGTGGGCTGGTTGCATTTTAACCACCCTTAAACCAGGCTCCCTGGGCCTGCTCTGAAGATGGCTGAGATAGTCTGGTGTTGCTAGTGGAGTGGTGCTTTGATACTGGAGGGCAATCCTGTGAGCAGCAATTGGCAGTTTTTCTAGAAAATGTGTTATTATCATGTGTCCTCCACTGGGACATCTATCATGAAATCCAGGCTACATAATACCTGACATTTTTTTCTGGCCAAGATTTCATTCCCAAATTTACAACTATAAATCAAAGGACAGAGCAGTTCCTCCTCCCCCCCCCCCCCCCCTCCACACCACC
>NW_009649175.1:209814-230676 GCF_000708025.1 Charadrius vociferus | reverse complement strand
CCCCCCCCTTGCAATACCCACTTTTATGTGGTTCAGTGGTCTCTAGCTGCTGCTGGGTCTGATAAATGGTCTTCGGGTGTGCTATCTAGAGAGAGGAAGCTAATTCAGCTGATCTTGTCTTGGTTGCAGGCTCTGATATTTGTGGTTGTTCTAGGATGGCTGTTTGTACCCATCTACATCAAAGCTGGGGTAAGTCAAAACAGTACATTACGCTTTTCTTTGCTTCTCATGTTTGCGGATCAGGTCTCAAATATTGCAAAGCCATTATGAATGGCACAAAATCTGAGCATGCTAGACCTGTACTAGGTTATGTCTGTATATATCTGAAAAGTAGGGTTTCTCTGTTCTGAGACCTGAGCTGAGAAGTACGTGGTACTCTCTCCTTGTTCTCCTTTGATTCCTGGAGCTGCTCTTCCTTGCAACTGCATTTGCAGCTCCCCTCCCTTTGCCCTCCACTCTTATGGTATCTGAGTAGCAAAAAACTTCCTCTAATTTGCTTTGTACCTATTCCCCTTTATCTGAAACCTTATCTACCCCCCCTGCAGGTGGTGACAATGCCAGAGTATCTGAAGAAGCGTTTTGGTGGGAAACGGATTCAGGTCTACCTGTCAGTCCTTTCTCTGATCCTGTATATTTTCACAAAGATCTCAGTAAGTAAAACTTTTACATAATTTCTTCCATCCTACATTGATCTAAAACCAAGAAACTTCCATTTACAATATTGCTCACACAGTTGGTCAGTTATTTCTGATTTGGACTCCTTCGTTAAGGATGGTAAAAGTATGATTTTGTATTTTCTTTATTTTGTTCAGTGAGATTGTGTATCGAGATCTGTTTTGCAGTCTGAATTTTTTTGCCTTTCTGGCAATGTCTCTTGATGCTTGTTGTGCTTTCTCTTTCAGGTTTTTAAGGTTAGCTTCTACTTATGCTGTCCTCTAGAAAAAGTCATAGTGGAGGGAAACTTGTATTACAGTCTATTATCTAAGGGATCTGTGAAACGTGGAGGAAAAGATCACAACTTATCAGTTTGTACCCTTTTGTCCGCTTCAGTTCTCTGAGAAATAATAGCTGCTGCTTGTTTAACCATGTAGTTTTAGAAACTTTGTAGTATTGCTTTGGGCACACAGTGTCCCACTCCAGCCCCCTGGCCCTTCTGCTAAGGGGAATAAACAGTCCTCCTTGGTTCCAGAAGAAAAAGTGTCTTCTCAAGGAGCAGGAATTTTTGTCCCCAAACTTCATATTTATCTGTTTTAGCATACTCTGATGAACATGCCATCAGTAATATAGACGATGGAAAAGAGCAAGAAGGCTATGGAGAAAAAGAGAATAATAGGAATTGGAAAATAAAGAGTGGGGAAATCCAAAGGAGGGAAATGATAACATCTGAGGTGAAAGGAGGGAAGAGGAGAGATTCTTTTAATGGGCGAGTGGTTGGCATAAAGTTTAAGGTGTTATGAAGTTAATATTTATTAAGTAAGTGGTTGTGTTGCTGTGAAGTAGTGAAGGGAGCTGGTATTTTCCATATATCTTGAAACTATCAAGCCTCTGAAGAAGTCCACAGTTCAGGCATACCTCAATCTGTTGTTTTTCAGAAGTTGCCATGGCAGATTACTCTTTGCCCTCTGAATGGGAGCTGAGTGATAATAGTGCAATTTAAGCTAAAAGATTGGCCTTTTGCTCTCATTCTCACATCTTCATGATAACTGATCCTTAGAAAGGTTATAAATTAAACAGACTGGTGCTGTGGAGCTGGCCTCAGAGTTGAATTTCCATATATTTTAAAAGGATCACTTAATTTGCTGTTGTTGTGCTTAACTACCATAATCAGAAATCCCAGCTATGACACAGAGTTCTGGCAGCTCTAGCAGCTGAGAAACTCTTCCAGTCGGATGACTCACAGTCCTATTCTGCAACATGTGTTTGTACTGAGCCTATCAAGGTGTTACACAGGTTCTGAAGTTACTGTCTTTTATTTCTGGCCTCTATCATGCAAAGGATCTGGTTATGTGATTTCACACCATTTCAGTTGGAGTATTTTGTTTTCAGGCAAGACAAGTCCTCCATTTAAGCTTCCAGTATGGTCATGAGGCTGAAGCACCCTCTCCTGCCCTTGTGGTCCTGTTTTATTTGGGAGCAAAGCAACAGTCAAGAGATCCATACAGCAGCAGATTACCTGGGCCCCACTCTACCAGTGGCCCATCCCAGCTTCCCACCAACCCAATTATTCCAGATGTGTGTGGGGAACTGCCATGGAGCTGGGTCTCTGTGCCATGCAGGGGAGAAATCTGGTGCACAAGTTCCTCTAACCCTTTCTCTTGTTTCCCCCATCTGCCCTGAACAGCTCTGACAGTGTCTGTCCCATGCACAAATGTGGCTCAGGTTTCTGTAGTATACAAACGCCTCTTTTGCATTGTTGTCTTCTGTCACTATGTTTGGTAGGGCAGGATTTGCCCAGCACTGATTTACTTGCCATATCTTATTCAGAATGGGCAGAACAGTCAAAGTCCTTGGAGGTTTCAGGTACTGTCAGAGAGGTTTTTTCTATGCCATGCTATGCAATGCCATGCTCACGTTGTCTCCAGGTGAACCAGCTCCAGAAGCAGAAAGGGAAACGCTGTTCTGTCCTTGACTGTAGTTGACTTCTTTGTGCTGTGTAGAGATACGCGTGCTACGTGAAGCTAGCACAGGTCTCTCTTCCCAGAAGCACGTTTGTAGCCAAACATACCCACGTGTTAACAATCCATGCCATAGCCATCCTGGAGATTTACATTTTACTTCCTTGACTGCTGCCTTTGCAAACACTGCCTTGTGATCTTTGGGGCTTATTGAGATTTGATATAGAAGGATGGGTTTCTGCCCTGCCCTTAACAGGTAGTCACACCTATCAGTTTGGCTGGCAGCGATACTTATTGTCTCTTATCCTTGTAGAAAAGTGGCATCTTGTTTCTGGGGTAGTTATTTCATGTGCTGCTTCCTTGATGTGTTAAAATATTATCTACTGTTCTTAATAATATCATTATTACGGTGCTTTCCAATGAACAGTATAATCCGTCAGGTCGTGTAACCTCTGGCAAGCTCTTTCTGGCACAGAGCACACTACCATGTGATGATCAGATTCCCTTTGCACACCCCCATACAAGGTCATTACCATTTCTCTTTTCCTGCTTATTTTCTGTGTATTTCTTGTTTATTTCTTACCTTGTTTTGTGGCTAATCAACCACTTGCCAGACAAGGCCGTGCTGCAAGGTGTTGATCTTTGGGATCAGGACACGTGTGATCTCTGAGCCCAAAGGATTTCGTTTGGGCAGGTGCCTCACATGTACATGCTTCCTAAGCACACGGTACTTTGTGAGTAATGCCTATAGCAGCTTTCAGGGGCTTGCTACCCACTAGTGTTGCTGATACTGGTCATTATGCCAAAGAAAATGGCCTAGTAAAAATAAAATCTTGATGGAGAGTTGTTGACAAAATTATGACAAGGCGAAGGGAATTAAGAGCTGAATGCTTTTGAAGAAATCAGAAATTGTAAATTGGAATTTCTAAATGTGTTACACCATTTTCTTTACATTCATTGTGCATAATTTCAGTAGTAAATGTACGGGTATAGACTTAACGGGGGAAGAGGAGGTAGAAGGATAAACTCCTCTGAGGAGTGCATGGTATAGGGGGTAAAGAGTATGTGCCACTCCCTAACTCATATCAACATTGCAGCTGGATTCACTCAGCTGGCATGTGTTCTGCCAGTTGTTCTTGCATGATCTGTGGATGGCTTTGGAGAGATAGCTTGTAATGTAAAGGATTTACTCTATTCAGAGATAAGATAAGGACTAAGTAGTGTCCATAAAAGAGTATTAATGGAGAAACAAGGAAATATTGAAAAGAAATAATCTAATTAGGAGGGAGGAGCAGTGAAGTTGGAAGGTAATGGTAACTCAGCAATTCAAAGAAGCTGATATATTGGTCAGGATGCTAAATAATTAACTATACGCGTCTTTCTGGGGGTCGTTTTAGGACCATTAATATTTAATACTACATAGGCTAAACTAAAGCCAAGAACAATAAAAGAAAGATCAGGGACATAAGCTGGTCAGTGGTGTGAAAAGATAGGAAAAAAATAGTCCCACAGAGAGAAGGGACAAAGGATATGGTCTAATAGTCACTGGGGTTGAGCGCTAAATGTCCTGGTTCCCAGTTCCATACTAAAACCTTAAGAAATCAAATAATCTCAAGCTGCTCCAGAGGCCGAGTTTTGGGAGCTGGACCTCTGGTGTGATTCACACTCTGCTTCACAGATGTTTTCTGCGTGTCAGGGTGTTTTTACAGGTAACAGGGGCAGTAGGGCTGGAGGACCTCTTGCTGCAGGGGTCCATACCTCTTCCTCATTCTCCAGAGTGAACTAAGGGTGAGATCATACCCTGCAGTCTCGGTTTCAGTGTCTCTGGAATGAAGAGGGTTTCTTCATCCACCATCTCCCAGCTAGCCAGACTGCACAACTGCTTATTAGTGTATTTGCCCTGCCTTACCTCAGCCTAGCTGCAGACAAAAACGGTGCAAGCGCCTGTTCTGTGATCACAGGCTCTGGTTGTCCCACAGCCTGGCCTGTGGAACCTCCCTCTCCTCCAACAAGTTGCCACCTAGCAGCTGCCCGGCGGTAATTGTGTGTGCAGGCTTTACCCCAGGGCACATGTAATGTTGTTTGTCTTTGTTTCTCAGACCCTACGTAGGGGCAGTTACTGCAGCATTTTGCAGCTCCTGAGCTTGCTGAGGGTCACGAGGACTTGTACTGTTAAATGAGGGCAGGAGTCTTTGTATAGAGCATGTATACAGAGAGGAGGCACGCAGGTGGGACTGGAGATGAGCCCATGAACTGGGTGCTCAGGAGCAGGGATAGGTACAGATGCAAACCTCTAATGAAACCATAATTTACAGTAATGCATTACATGTGCACTGGGGTAGATGATTCTGATTGCAAACTTGGATAAATAACATCGATGCAAATTATCTTTAAATCAGGAACTGATTTAACGTGCTTAAAATCCCAGAGTGTTACTCTGAAACCTGAACAATTCCTTTCTTACGCAAGAGCTAAAGGTCTCTTCTGTTAGCCAACTGATGTCAATTATTCTGACAGCAACTGAAAAATAGAGATAATATAGGATGTTTGCCTTTAATCATCATTTGTCCTGAACCAGCAAGACTAGCTATACCACATGTATGCAAGCAGTAAAGAAAAAGTAAGAGACTTAGAGAGTAGCATTAAATGAAGAGAACCATGCCATGTCTTGGAGATGTCACAGTGTCCATCCCTGCACACAGCAGCAAGTGTAACTGAGTTTAAGTGATTCGTTATTAAGCTGTGTCTCAGGATGTAAGCACAGAGTAGTGAGGTGGCTCTGTGTCTACCTAAAAGGAGCCATTGAAAAAGACCTGGGAATTCTTTGAGAAGTGTTACAACTCTTGTACTGAAAGCAGCACGGCACTGAGAGGAGTCTGGCTGTTGTACTAAAATAGTCTCTATTTTAATTTTGCACCTATTTTTGGCATGTGTACTGCAAGGGGAGAGTCATGTATTTCAGTACCCTAATCATGGATGTGTAATGTGCCATCATCATGATTTTAAAAATTACTTAATCTAGCATTTTTTCTTTTATAGGCAGACATATTCTCTGGAGCTGTATTTATACAGCTGGCCATAGGGCTGAATCTTTATTTGGCCATAATTATCCTGCTTGCTATTACTGCTCTTTACACCATCACAGGTGAGTTTGCAGAGCAGTCTGATAAATCAAAGAAGTTAGTGAACCTAGAAAACAGAGAAGAGGGGAGGTGGGTAAGAGGGGAGAAACAAAAACCTGAAAGAGGAGTTATTTACAGTGGGTTTTGCTTGAAAGAGAGAAGTGGTGAGAAAAGGGGGAAAAAAAGATGTCCACTGAGGCATTTGCACAGGGGCTAACCTATTTGTCTTGACTTTTGTTTGCCGTTAGGTGGCCTTGCAGCTGTGATTTACACAGACACCTTACAAACATTTATCATGGTAGTGGGATCCTTTATTCTCATGGGATTTGGTAAGTGAATCAGATGAATTAAACTGTGATGTTCAGCCACAAATCCCACTGGGGCTATGGAAATGGATCCTGCAGTGTGGAACTCCGGGTTTTTTTAATATCCATATTAAGGAGGTTTTTCTCCTCACATTCTCTAGCTCTATTTGAGATTTCAGTGTTAAATAGTTTACTGCTATTTTTACTTTCTATTTTTCAGCATTTGCTGAAGTAGGAGGGTATGATGCTTTCATGCAGAAGTACATGGAAGCAATTCCATCCAATGTCTCCTACGGGAATATTACAATTAATGAAGAATGCTACACTCCTCGGAAGGATTCCTTTCACATCTTCCGAGATCCCATCACTGGAGATTTGCCGTGGCCAGGGCTCGTCTTTGGTTTGAGCATCATTGCTTTGTGGTACTGGTGCACGGATCAGGTAATGTTGTAGCCATACACCTTGGAAATGCTGAACACAAAACTCGGCAGTCCAGTGTGAGCTGGGGGTACTCTTCCCCCACTGTAACTCAAAACTGGCAGTCATTTCAAGACTGGTCAGTGACTTTTCGGTTTCTGGTTTCTAAACCCCTCCCACGTGTGAGAAAATGGAACGAGTGTTCTTTCAATTCTTCTTATACACTGTGCCCAGCACATACTGTGTATAATTCCTTTTTCATTTTTTGTGTGTGACCATGTGTAAAAACACAGAGAGGTTGTAATATCAACGTTTACTTAGGAAACCATGCACCAAATGATCCTTGTTAGACAGGGCCTAGATATGATTCCCCATTAAGTAATACTACTTTGTTTCCTATTTGTGCGGCTTTCATCTTTGCATGCACAGTCTTGGGAGGATGTTCTTTATACGTCAGGTCCTTCAGTTTGGAGACTCTTCCCCAGTCCTCCTTCCTTCTCCCTAAAACCTACTGTCCAGTTTCCCAAAGAGATCACACTGACATGAGTAGAGCAAAATGTGCTCCTGCAACTGTGACAAGTGAACGTGTCCAATCTCCAGCAAGTGATCTATGTGCATTCTGAATTGTGAGAAAGATAATTTCACAACTTGTAAACAAATGAACAAAACCCCCAATGTAACTGTATCTATTGCTCAGGTCAATATTTTATTCCTTTTTGGCTTTTTAGTCTATCTGCTTTAAGAACATCTTGTGAGAGAGTCTTACCTCTTAAACATACACTGGATAAATGATATTTTCCTGTTTTATTTCAAATATATCCTTTGATTATCACGTATTCTTTATTTTTCCTGGTGATAGAAATAGTAAATAGGCTCTTCCACTGTCACAGAGGTGAAGTACCTTGCATCTGGAACTTGGCATGGTGTGTTTATGGAAATGCTATTCTTGGCGGATTCATGCATGCTTGTCATGTCTCATTGACAGGTCATTGTCCAAAGATGTCTCTCTGGCAAGAACATGTCCCATGTGAAGGCTGGTTGTATCATGTGTGGGTACCTGAAACTCTTGCCCATGTTTATCATAGTGATGCCTGGAATGATCAGCCGAATTTTGTATACAGGTATGCATATGTATACAGAAATGCAAATTTCTTCTTGCTGCCTGTCTTTCACTGCCAGTCTCTGTCAATTTCCTGTCCTCTGTCTCTTCTAAAATACCTTTTAGATTGTCATCTTGTCATCCAAATTGTCCAGGCACACGTACGCACAAAAACTAACTACACTGTAAAAAGCCACAGGTCTTCCTCTTTTCCCTGTATCCCACGTTTCTGCTAATGCTATTACTGTCCATTTTAGGGGAGAGAAATTCCACGGTGTTCCTCCCTAGTTGTCTGTTTGTTACAGCCCCACTTTAGCTGAATGAGTGGAAAATGCTGCCCAGGACTGATACTCTGCTGCAATTAGAGGAAGAGTCATCAGTTGCAGACAGCAATATTTTGGGCCATGGATAGTCCCGAGTGCAGTGTGGGAAAATGCTGATCTCCCCTCTCTCTAACCATCCATGTGTTTAACAGCAGGCGGAGGAGAGATGTTCAGGTTGGAGGGGGGTCTTTCTGTTCTTCTGCTTGTTTTTCTACTTGCTCTACTTGGCTTGTCCACTGCCGATCTGGCAAATTAACACTGATTTATTTTTTTTTTTTTGACCTGCAGCACTTTTCAGTATTCTTTTAGAGAGGAAAGGAAGGATAGAGGCTTAGAATCACCTTCCTCCCTGCCAGCAGACCAAGGATGATATCAAGCATGTCAATCCAGTGGTTCAACACAGATAAATTTTAGAAGCTCTACGAATTTGGGAGCAATATGTTGTTGTTTGTATGACCTCATCTAATCCTGTCTCCTTATCCTCTCCTCAGATGTGGTGGCTTGTGTTGTGCCTGAAGTCTGCGAAAAGTACTGTGGCACCGCAGTTGGCTGTACAAATATTGCTTATCCAAAAATGGTAGTGGAGCTTATGCCAAATGGTAAGACACTGTATTTGTTTGTTTGTTTTAGGAAAGGTGAGGCTGCCAGACTGTAAAAGCAGGTGATACTGGGAGCCCAAGTCCCGTATTTAGTTCAAAAATTCTTGCTAGAACTCTGCACTATTAATCAAAGGGGTAGTTTGAACTAGTTGTAGCTGTAGGTGCAGAGTAGCTACATGCTGGCAATGTCAGCTCTCAGCTGGCAAATACTGGGTGATGAAATGGTAATTGAGCTCCCTTTCTGTGAAGGTAAAAAATAACCTACTTTGCCAATGATTTATAAAAGACTGTCACTGCCAGGATTTCTGAGTTGGAGCCATACACCTGCAGTCCTTCTGCTAAACCCACTGAGGTGGGAGGAGAAATATTCTATGTACACATTGTCCCACAGGACACATGTTCAATGAGAGAATAAGGCACCACTCTGGAGAGGACAATGTATACATAGAAGGTAAATTTCTGCAGAAAACCACAGAGCTGGCTGGTTCATAAGGCTAGAAAGACAGACTATGATATTATAGAGACCGTGGTACTTCTCTGATATCTTTAGTACTTCCCCATTGTATTATAACTGTTGTACATAGTATTATCAGAACGCGACGGTACTTCCCCATACTGTGTTGACTAGATCACACCATCTGGAAAAGTGGCTTACTCTGATTTTCAAACAGTAAAAGAAACATTTTTTTTGCCTAACAACTGGTTTACAAATATACCACAAGCATGCGAGCACTCACCCGAAAACAAGAGAAATTATTTTTACAACTGTTGGGGAAAGTCTGCTTAGGATTTTTTTCTTTTTATTTCAGCATTTAATCAGACAGCATTCACAAAAGAAGTACCTATGTTCTAAAAGCTCGAGAGTTGCCCTGTCAGGGCTGCAAAATAGCTTTTCCAAAGCTCAGCAGATGTTACTGTGCTTGCATGGCAAGAGAATGTCAGGCAGGCACCAGCTGCTCGTAGCTGGCTGACTCGAAATGGTCAGACAGGCTCTATGGATGATGCCACATGCTGAGACTCTTCATGCATGCAATGCTCATCCCGGTTCCCATATCTTTGTATTTCAGGTCTGCGGGGTCTGATGTTGTCAGTCATGTTGGCCTCCCTTATGAGCTCCCTGACTTCCATTTTTAACAGTGCTAGTACCTTGTTCACTATGGACATTTACACCAAAATTCGATCACGACCATCTGAGAAAGAGCTTATGTTAGCTGGAAGGTAAGTGCAGCCGAGTCTTCCCCAGCCGTACAAACATCGCCAGCACTAGAGGCTTAACACACTGCAGCCTCCAAAAAGTGCACATGGGTGAAACCTGCTTTTGGGTGTGCGGGCAGTGCAGCAGTGGCCTCCTGTGGCCAGACAGGCTGTCCCACCATACATCTTCCTTTTGGAAAAAACCCCACCCTTCCATTGACAGCAGTGGATGAAGTAGCTGAACTAATTCTCAACACTTCCAATTGCTATTCAAAGGGAACTATTTTAAAGTATCTTCATAGGCATTATGCTACACCATACTACAGCATCAGTGAACTAGTTCTTCTAGTTGATCTGCTATTGATTTGTCTCTAGACGTAACAAACAAAGGAAAAAAGTGATTTTCTATGTTTTGATTGCATGTTTAGCTGTATGCTGAGGGATATTTGACAGACACAATATCCAGCTTGGATTTCTTTTGTTTGTTCAATGGTAATTGGCCGTTATCATTGATTTTGCTGGTTGAAATACAAAATGGACATTAAAATTATTGATTAATTGCTGTTTTTTTCTTTCTGATAGATGCTTCTAAGCAGGTGGCTAATTGAATATCTGGCTATGTTTACAGGGCATTTATGTTGCTTTTAATTGGCATCAGCATTGCCTGGGTTCCTGTGGTGCAGTCAGCTCAAAGTGGGCAGCTCTTCGATTATATTCAGTCAGTCACCAGCTACCTGGGACCTCCCATTGCTGCTGTCTTCCTGCTTGCCATCTTCTGCAAGCGTGTCAATGAGCAGGTAAGTGCAAATTAGGAAACAAGTATGCCGTGTGTTCCTTTAGGTATTGGGAGAATTGCTTTTTTGTTTTAGCATCTTTTATTAGCAGGTTCTCCCTGTTTATTTTAGTCCTACTATGGCCCTGGGATTCTGTGCTTCCATACCCCAGGGCCTGAGGTTTCAGAGATGAGTTTGAAAAAGTTCTTTGCTAATCTGATAGATAAACAGTCATCTAGGAATTCCCAGATAGCTCTGAAACCTACGTTATCTATCACTTTGCCAAGAAGTGTGTTAAATGGATAATTTACGGAGACATATTTGAAAGTAACCTTTTAGGATATTGGTCACCAAACTGCTTTATGAAACATATCACCTTTCACCTTCCTCTTGACCACTATATCAGTGCTGTTCTAAACAAACATGCTATTGTTTTATGCATTGTTTCTCATTGCCTTTAGGACCTAGCCTGGGAATCATTCATTTTGATTCTTAGAGCAGTGAACTGAGAAATATTGTACTTAAACCTTTGTAAGTAGCGCAGAAGGCATGAGGTCTGTCACATGCTTTGATGGGACCATAGGCCAGTCACGGTGACTGGAGTGTCAGACGTTCTGAAAACTCAGTACTCAGGAATTCCATTTCTTTTCTATAGTACTTGGAATAACAACACTTACCTATTGCTCGGGTTTGCTCCAAAGAGGATGAGTTCAGTGAGAAAGCCTTGAGAGAGAAGGTTTTTGAATATGGCTCGAACTTTTTTCCTCACTATTTTCTCTCGAGACTGGTTGAGTGGTTATTTGTGTGTATATCCAAGAAAAGGCTGTTTTACACACAAGGGATGTTTAATTTCCCATCCTAATATGGCTAAACCTCACAAATGGATTAAAACTTTGTGCCGTTCATGAAAATCTGTGATTGACTTCAGCTGGAATTTTACCTGAGTAAGAAATCAGTATAATCCTTGGTGGGGGTGTGCACACTGCACAATTTAAATTTGGGTAAATAGGGGAGACAAGCATCAAAGCTTCTGAGAATTGGAGCCTTGCATAAGATAAACTCCAATACAGTAATTACTTATAAGATCTATCCACATTTCTTGCTCAGAATCATTCTTCTTTCTGCCAGAAATGGAATTAACTATCTTGTCGTACTCCAAAACATTTTTGTAACTTTGACCACTGAATAATTAAAACTGTTTTGTTCTTAAATCCAGTATTAAACCTAGAATATTTTTTAATCAGGATTTATAAATTTGTGTTACCATCATCAGGGAATGGCTGAGATTGGAAGGCACCTCTGGACTAGTGCAACCCCACTGAAAGTAGGGCTAACAAGAGCAGGATGCTCAGGTCCTGCCCAGTTGGCTTTTGAATATCTCCAGGGATGGAGGCTCCACAGTGTCCCTCCACAACCTGTTCCAATGTTCGACCACCGTTACAGTAAAACAAAAAAAAAATATGTTTAAACCGAATTTCCCATGTTTCAATTTGTGCCCAGGCATACCTGTGTGTCTTTTATCCTTGGGCTAGAGTAATACATACCTAGCAGCAATCCATCCGCAAAACATATTGAGAATTAACTTTTAGCTAATTGCTAACAAGGTCATTAGAAGATAAACCAGACACATATTTCAAGAGGAATGACACACACTTGCTAGCTGGCTCCATCCATCCATCCATCCATCTGTCAGGGTTTTAGCCCTCAAAGATAAAAAGATAAGAGAACAACCCTTGGGATGTGTAGCCTATGGCTAGAGCCTGTCCTGTATAAGGAGAACATTGTGTGGAGACAGATGAACTTTGAGAAATGAGGTGGATAAGGTGTTCTCTATACTCTTTCTCTAAGGTGCTGGTCGTTGCCCCTTTCAGTTGTATTAGTACACTGAGCTGTACATATGGTCACTGAAAGTATCTGGGTTAAAAGCCATGTGCCAAAGCCAGCGTAACACACAACTACCTCCATGTTTCCTCCAGCAGCTATTCAGAGCTTAAAGCTTATTCCCATGCCTGAAATGACTCCTGTTGGTAACCTGTGTCCCTTTGTCTGCAGGGTGCCTTCTGGGGCCTGATGGTCGGGCTGCTAGCTGGACTCAGTAGAATGATCGCAGAGTTTGCCTATGGAACTGGCAACTGTGTGACCCCTTCCAACTGCCCATACATCATCTGTGGGATTCACTACCTTTACTTTGCAATGATTCTCTTTGGGGTTTCCTCCATTGTCATCCTGGCAGTCTCCTTCATGACTAAGCCCATTCCCGACGTACATGTGAGTATTATTGCGGGCCTGCTCTTCAACAAAGGGAACTTAATGAAACCACTAGTTTTAAACACTGGTGCTTGGTGTATTACCTCCGGACATTTCAGCTACCCACACCACACAGCCCTTGTAAGAAAGCAAAGGAAATAGTCTTCATTTATCTGTCACAAGTCTTCAGTGACTCCTAATAATCTTAGACGTTGACTTAACAGACATCTGGGGTGCCATGGTTTTAGAGCTTGTTCATGTGCTGGCCAGGCTGGTTTATCTCGGTGTAGTAAGATTGTAGATTTATAAACTCATTTTGTGTCATGGCAGCTTTACCGCTTGTGCTGGTCTTTGCGGAACAGCAAAGAAGAACGTATTGATCTTGATGCAGATGAGGAGCAGGACCAAGCTGATGAAAAGGATGACGAATCAGGTAACTGTTGTAATATCTATAGATTCTATCAATATATGTGTGTATCCCTATTTCATTCCTGAAGAAACATTAACACGCTCGATATTCAGACATCCTCCTCCCCTCCAACAACAAAACCTCAAACCCCACTGTTGAAATGCCTAGTGAGCTGCCCTTTGCCAGTCTATCAAGCTCAGTCTAAATCAGCAGTGAAGTGGATTTGAGGGGAGAAATTCTTCTTCTCTAGGTAGCTAGGGAGCTAGGTGAGAGGTGGTGGGCATTGGCAGAACTGCGTGCGACTCCAGCACTTGAAACAAAACAATGAGGATTCACTTGGAAACAGTGGGTAGTAGCCAGAACTGAAGGAGCAATGATCTGGTGTGAGGCACCACGAATGCAAACTGCCAGACATCCATCTAGGCAAAACCACTTGCTCTCTTTGCTGGGTTTCCGGTTCGGCTGCCACCGAGTTCCTTTTCATAAGTATCCTCAAATTAATTTATTTGTCTTTTAATTACAAGTGTAAAAAGTGTTGAAAAAAATAAGTTTAAGCTTTGCAGCATGGTTTGCTTCTCCAATACCAGAACCTCCAGGCTGTGAAAGGTGCGTCTTCTGCAAAAGGCTCTTTTTCAACATGTAGAAAATCACTCTTTTTCCAGGCGAGCTGTGAATATACTGCCTTGTACTAAAATGCTTCCATGTAACTATGACCATAAATGAGAGCTGCTACATTAAACATAGGAACGTCCTCAGTCACCAGAGATCTTCTGGTGCTTGCAGTGGTCCATGCTTACATTTCATGACCAGTGTGTTATTCCTTCCAGTTAACGAGGAAAATCAAGAGGAACCAGGATGCTTTAAGAAAGTGTACAACTGGTTCTGTGGCTTAGATCAACAAAAAGGACCCAAACTGAGCAAGGAGGAAGAGGAAGCATTGAAGAAGAAACTGACTGACACAAGCGAAGTGCCACTTTGGAGAAATGTTGTGAATATCAATGGCATCATCCTATTGACTGTGGCTGTCTTTTGCCATGCCTTCTTTGCATAAACCTCTAATTACGGTTCTGAATTGTACTGTATTGTCAAGCAAAACCGATGACTTGTAGATTTACAGTTAGATACACTTAGTATTTTCATTGTCTGTTTCTAAAAAATCAGGGTCATTTACTCTGCTGATTTTCTGATCATAATTTCAACAATCTAAAGATGAAGGCCACTGGGATTTCAAGAGAGAGAATTTCTGTTTAGACATCGAATCAGTCCAGGGCTAACAGAGATTCAGAATTTCCATCCAATATTCTCTTTACTCGTGATACATTTCATATTTTAGGTGCAGAACAAGGCTGCATGAGCCATATTTCATATCAGGGTTTGTAAACTACCTTTCGGGGTTGATTTTCAACCCTTCTTCTTTTTCCTTTTCTTCTTTTTCTTTTTGCTATGATGATTTGATTACAGAAAACCCACAACTGAGGGACCGTATTATGAATTCAAATTAAAAAATCTTTTTTGTTCCCTCCAAGCACGGGATATCTTAAGCAAAGGATTTATGTATATATTGATGTATTTCACACAATATCTAACTTTCCATTATAACTTTTCCCCCTTTTTCTCACTTTTCGTTGCATTGTGTTTCTCAGTAATCAGTGGAACACTAACCATCTGCATTGATCACATTTTGAAATTAGGGAAAACATGTCTCAATGATCTTAATAAGAATTCTGCTTATGATAGGTTCTCTGTTTAAGGTTAACTTCAAATGGTCCTCTCTATATTTTAATATGTATCTATACTTGAATGTGAAGCTTTTTTATACAAAATACATATATTATATATACACATACAATACATTATATATATGCACTATATATATTATGTATATTTAAAATATATATGTATGTGTGTGTGTCTATATATATATTTATTTCTCACCGATCAGTTTCCATCTTGGTATGTCAAAGTTAATCTCTACCCACAATTACGAGGACGTCATTATCGTGGGGTTGGTGTTTATGTATTGCCTCTTTCTATGGACCGTACTACAAAACAATCCATGCACATGGTTAAAAGTCCAAAGCATCAGAATGCTGTGTTTGCATTTTTCTTTCAAGTACATCTGAGGGCTCTGTACTGCTTTTCTGCAAAGCTGTAAGTCTTTCTTCTGAAGATTTCATTGAGAAATAGAATTCATGCTGTATGACAGTATGAGTTAACAGTTCATGAAGAAGAATAGTCACAGCTGTGGAGTAGCAGCTAAACCACTCTGATTGTCTCCACTTGATAAGTTTGATACCAGCTGGAGATACAGAAAAAGATAGATTTAACACTTCAAAGCAAAAAGCAATAGATCTTCTTAGCATCTAACTCAGCTTCCTGGGGAACAAAGTGTAAGAAGACGACATTGGTTGCAGTAGTCAAGCTGCACCACAATTCCTTGTTCCTGTTGCACACGTATCGTGGGACGCTGCGTTGTCTCAAAGCGTTTCAGTGCGATTCTACAGCAGGATGCACCAGACTTGCAATGAGCGCGTCTAAATAGGAAGCCAGTGCAGTCTCTCTGTATGTGCTATACCACACTGCTGCTGACTCCTGCAGCTTTAATCACTCTCACTTCATAATCTTCTGACAGGATCTCTTCTTCATTTGGATCCAAACCAAAATGCTCTGGATTCTAGTAGAATTGCTGCTCTTCAGTATAATCCCTGCAGTTTACTGAAAGGTTTTGCATAGGCCAGATCAAATCAATACTATATAAATACCAGTGCAAACCTTTTTCTTACAGTTAATACAGTGATAGAGTATCTTAAAGACCATGGAATTAATTATATTTAATGGACTATGAAGACTTGTATGTATTAAAATATTTGTATATTTTGAAGTGTTTGGTGTCCACAAAATGACGGGATTTTTATATAATATGATGGAAGACTGCGAAACTTACTTTGGTGTCTAGATTTTGGCTCTGAGTAATAGTAATGGTTGACAAACAAACGAGAAAGACTTTAATGAGGATTGCCTGGATCCCTCTTTGTCGTGCTTTGTTACAAAAAGAAAAATATGGTGAAATTATACAGCCTTTTGGATAAAGACAAATAACGCAAGTGATTTCCTGGCAGGCTGAGCGGCCTTTTGATGACCTCCTGGTTAATCAGGCACCATTACTTCTTTTCCTCCCCAGGATTAAAGAATTTTGAAAAACTAACTCACAGTTTCCCAGGAACATTCACTGTTCATCCTCAGCAACTTGTTTTCGTTTCAGTCTGAAAACTCGATGTTGTAGAGGGCAGAGCTCAAATGTTTACATAAAGTTTGACTGCTGCTTAGAGTACTCCTCTATTTTTGTAGAATTTAATAGAAATATTGTGTGGTATTGTGGACAGCTGATAAAACTTTTTATGTTTAGATTAATAGTTAAATGCCACCTCAGGTTGGTAGCTATTGCATTCAAAGGCACTTTCATGATTTTAAGGAAGAAAGTGACTTTTCTTCAGTTCTCAGTGGAACTCTGTCCATGTTCCAGCCGTTCTTGTGTGACGCTCTCAGACAAAACCCAAAAAGTAACTCGCACTGTCCTGGGTGTTCTCATGCTTTAGAAATGGGAACAGTGAGCACATGCTCGTTCCCCATGTCTGACTGTAAATTTGAAATACTGCTGGTTAGTGGAGAGACTCCAGGTATATCTCTGCCTAACAGCACCATATCCACGCATGGCACATACAGCATAACACAACTGTATTTCAGGTGATCCTGAGACATCCCAGTTTGTCCTGTCAGGTAAGACACAGGGTTACAGCGTATTTTAGTGGTCTTAAGTTAGATATACAGAATTATTTTAAATGAACTGCACAAAATAAAATAAAATAAAATTAAAAATCCACCTAGTAACACTGTAAGCCAGTTACAACACTGATATATAACAAACACAGTAAACAAATCAGATCTTCCATTTAAGAATTACTACACAATTTTCGGGCCAAGTTCTGAAAAAGGGTTACCAGTCTTCATTTATGTTTTCATTTTTCTGTATCTCGCATAACAAATGTATCCAAGTATCTCACAAATGTTAATTATTAATGATCATGAGAACACTCTGTTCTTAGAACTCAGAATTTGGTTTTATTTCTATTTTTTTATTGAAAAAGCTCATGCACTGATATGCTGGGGGAGGGAAGGTCTCTGGCTTAATTTGGAATACATCTGCAGTAACCATGGTTTGGTTTTAACCAAACTGTCTGTACATGGTGCATTAGGACACAGCCCAAGGCCGAGTTCTTCAGGTGCAAGCAATCACCAGGGTCAGAGCACCATCAGCAGCTGCGATTGCTAATTGGCTCAACTCCTGCTCAGATCACTTTCTTAACTGGCAAAATCAGGAACGTTTATGTGAAGTAAAAGCTCCCACAAAAATGAGGAGCAAAGAGTAAAGATAAATATATACATCACCAGGGGTGACCGGCATTTGAGAGAAAAGCTACAGAGCCTTGCTTATTGTCGCTTGGATCCACCGGTTTGAAGAGTGGAGCTGGAGGAGAGTTGTGAGTTGATATTCCCTGGGACAGACACACTGCCCAGAGAAGGGCTGTTCATGGGCTGTGGGGTCACAGCAAAGCTGTTCTGAGGAGGGCTGTTTTTTTAAAAAAAATTATTCGATGATGTTACACCCTAGCCGCAGGTCTCTGTCCTGCACCTCACTATGGGGTAGCAAGAAAGTGAGGGGAGAGAGCAGGGAAGAGAACTTCCCTTCTGTTAAACTTTAAATACAGTATCACAGATTAAACAACAGAGGGCGATACATCACTAAGAAAGCTGAGAAATGCAACCTCCCCCCCAGTTTTTACTTGGTGATTCATGGCATTTTTTAACGGAATGTGTATTGCAGGCCTGTGCTAGAGAACTTAAAGGATGGAGTAAAACTTTGGTTGCTCCAATATCTACTAGTTCTTTTGATGAAAGACAGTATAACCAGCACCAGTGCCTGAGGTTATAACCCTTATTATTAATAAAATAAGTTGCCTTTTTGGTTCGTCCTGAAGAACATTCCACCTTGTCATCTGCCACGGGAAGCTGGGAAAAGGAAGAATTTTCCTGGAGCTCTCCTGCTCGCCTGGCAGCGCTGAGGCTACAGCAGCTGTGCCTGCGCTCCACCAGCAGCTCCACTACTTTTCTTAAGGTACCTGCAGAAACTTCTAGCTGAGGTAAGTGTGAGCTCATCCTTACTCTGTGCAGCATTTTTATTTACTGTATCAGAGCCTTTAAAAATGTAGCTTATATTCAAGGTATCTTGAAACAAATTATTACAATGGCTTTCATTCATCCAAACTGCAAATGTTGTCTTGCTAAAAATAGGTCCTGTGCTTGAACTTTTCAGTGTATTAGTTTTGTGTGTAGCCACAGAAGAGACATTCTGACTTTCTGGTTTAATGTAATTAGCCAAATCTGACTTTCCCAGACTCTTTACTTTGTCCTTAGACAAATCTCTCAGTTCTATGCATTTTTAATATGATTTTTATTATTATTATTTTTTAAATAGAAAATGTAGTCATGGGAAGCAATAATACTCCCTTTTGTGGAACATGAAGAGATGGAATTAAAAGCTGCCATTTTCCAGAGCAGAACAGAATGGTTTCCAACTCCTGTACTTCTGAAAGCAAATGGGGACAGGGAAATCAGTCTGTAGGTGCAAGAACAAAGAGCCATAATATACTTAACCTTCTGGAAACTGTTAGAAAAAACTAATATAAACCTTTTTGCATGAAAAACGAGCTCTGCCTGGGTGGGACACAAGGCTTATGTGAGAAGGTCTTGTTTCCCGTGAACGCAGCTCTCTTGTCTTCTCCCGGTATCGCTGAGAACCGTTAGGCAGCTGATTTGAAAACTTGGTCTGTGTAGAGTGTAACTGAATTAATTCCAGTATTGACCCAGGACCACATTAATTATATCCGGGCCTTAATCATTATTGGCTTCAAGCTAAAAAGACAAATTATTTTTCATTGATGCTAAAAATCTGCCTAGGTGCTAATGTCATCACGGTGCAGAGCACTGTGGAGCATATAGTGCTAAAAACAAAGACTTCCTGTGTACACAGCATTTCTTTTGAAACAATGGGTTTAATTATAGTGTATGAGCGTGCCAGATCCTGACATGTTAATTTAAGTATTTATAATGTGTACGAAGCAATTCAAAAGGATCTTTAGCTTTTTTGTGACCAAGTCTGTGGCAGCTTTATTATGGAGTGTACTCAACTGAAAGCTAAGTCAGTCCAAGGGGAAGCATTCGTCAGCTGTGTTTCTTTGATCTAGCTAATTGTTTTACTGACACCTAGGGTGCTAATTATTAGCCCAGCCTCACAAATTAGGGACTGTTGTCTCTCGTTCCAAAGCTACAGACAGTCATGGCACTCCCCATACACATTATATTTCCGTACTTTCCCCGGTCCTTAGTCCTTAGCTGGCTGCATGTTGAATGAGTGTTCAACACCAAGACCACTGCAAGGCCAGCACGCGTGTCTCCAGCGCTACGGCTGTGACCTGGCTCAGAAAACGCATCCTGGTTTGAGAAAGGAGAGAATGCCCATAGAAACCTATTGGCACTGCAGGGTGCCCGTTCAGCATCGTGCAGCATCAGCATCGTGATGTTGTTGGAGACGTTCATGGGGAACACGACCCAACCTGTTCCTGCCCTTGGACTTGCTGGGACAGGTGACCTTTTCATTTTATCAGAATGTCAGTATGAGAAGAATTTTAGGATGCATTTTTCATTTTGTGCGCTGTCTGCAGGGCAACGCTGTGCTTAGCAGTTAAGTAATAACTGACCGAAGTCAAAATACTGCTAGGGCCAAAGGATATCTCAGGTTAACTAAAGCCTGATTTATAAATCGGTGTTACTGTAGCTTCAGTACATCTTGTGCTCCTTTGTTTCAAGACTTAGTGCACCTCAGAAGAAAAAGAAAATCCTTAGTCATAAGGATTTTTTTTAGATATGAAAATTCATTAAATTATTATTTGCTAAATTATATAATCAAAGTTAGTTTAACAATGAGTAAGAGTACTGAGAATCGCAAGCCTAAAAATCCAGGCCTGTGCCGCATATTTTCTACTCAATTCTTTTTACCCTATATTTCTGTTTATGCCACCGGGTTGTTTTTTGTCTTTCTTCCAAATGTGTTTTGGGTCAACCTGCATATTTCCTTTTTCACCATTGGTTTCTCTATTTGTGAGAACTTTTTCAAGGACTTGTCTTGATTGCTTTGATTTCCCAACTACTATTTCAGCGCTGTAATCTCATCTCCCATCTCATAGTCACTGCTTTAACAGGGAGACTCAGAAACGCACTGAAACATACCCCCAAAATTATTGGACATCTTAGTAACTGTTAACATTGGTGGATGGTCTTGATATCTACATGTTGGTTTTATGCCTTGTTACTAAATATATGGGTGACCTATAGTATAAGCCCTATAAAATTATATTTCTTTCTTTTTGTTCTATCTTCTGACAAAACAGGGTATGTTATTTCCTGCCAAATAACAATAAAAGAAAGCATGTCTACATTTTCCGGGGGGGGGAGGGGGGGAGATGGGGGAGAAAAAAACACATTGGGACATTTAGTTAGGAGTTTTACCTATTTGACTAATTTCAATGACATTTGAGATCTCAAAGGTCTTTATGAAGAACGTGAAGGGACATTTCAGATCATAGAATCATAGAATGGTTTAGGTTGGAAGGGACCTTGAAGATCATCGAGTTCCAACCCCCCT
>NW_009649175.1:209123-209413 GCF_000708025.1 Charadrius vociferus | reverse complement strand
GCTCCAGCAGGTCCATGTCTGTCTTATGTTGGGGACTCCAGAGCTGGACGCAGTACTCCAGGTGGGGTCTCACGAGAGTGGAGTAGAGGGGCAGAATCACCTCCCTTCACCTGCTGGCCACACTTCTTTTGATGCAGCCCATGATCCGGTTGGCCTTCTGGGCTGCGATTGCACATTGCTGGCTCATGCTGAGCTTCTGGTCAATCAGGACGCCCGGGTCCTTCTCCTCAGGGCTGCTCTCCAGCCATTCCCCACCGAGCCTGTATTTGTGCTTGGGATTGCCCCGACCC
>NW_009649175.1:172070-209024 GCF_000708025.1 Charadrius vociferus | reverse complement strand
CAACTCTTTGAGTGCGACTGTCCAGCCAGTTCTTTATCCACCGAGTGGTCCATTTGTCGAATTCATGTCTCTTCAATTTAGAGACCAGGATATCGTGTGGGATGGTGTCAAATGCTTTGCACAAGTCCAGGTAGATGACATCAGTTGATCTTCCCTTGTCCACTGCCGCTGTAACCCCTTCATAGAAGGCCACCGAATTTGTCAGGCATGACTTGCCCTTGGTGAAGCCATGCTGGCTGTCACCAATTACCTCCTTGTTTTCTACGTGCCTCAGCAGAGTTTCTAGGAGGATCTGCTCCATGATCTTGCTAGGCACAGAGGTGAGACTGACTGGCCTGTAGTTCCCTGGGTCTTCCTTCTTTCCCTTTTTGAAAATAGGGGTTATGTTTCCCCTTTTACAGTCGGCAGAAACCTTGCCAGACTGCCACAACTTCTCAAATATGATGGCGAGTGGCTTAGCAACTTCATCTGCCAGTTCCCTCAGGACCAGTGGATATATCTCATCAGGTCCCGTGGACTTGTGCACCTTCAGGTTCCTCAGGTGGTTTCGCACTTGATCTTCACCTACAGTGGGTGGTTCTCCATTTTCCCAATCCCCGCCTTTGCATTCTGTGTCATGGGCAGTGCGGCTGCAGTCCTTGCCAGTGAAAACTGAAGCAAAAAAGTCGTTTAGGACCTCAGCTCTGTCTCTGTCCCAGGTAACCAGCTCTTGTGTTTCCTTCCGGAGAGGGCCCACATTTTTCCTAGTCTGTCTTTTCTCGCTGACATACTTAAAGAAAGATTTCTTTGTTTGTCTTAATGTCCCTGGCCAGATTTAGTTCTATCTGGGCTTTAGCTTGTCTAACCTGATCCTTGTGCCCGAGAAACTTATTTTAGGGAGGAGATTTAGGAATCAGCATATTACTATGAGAGCAACTGCGTGTTACATTTTAATACACCTCAAAAAATGATTCTGTAGAATAAAAATTTACCTCCTAATTCAGCTTCCATACAGTCAGGATTACAAAGGAGATAGTGTGACGTGTCTCTGCTCTATCAGGTAGACCTGAGGATGCCCCTGTCCCCCACGCTGTGACAGTGTTTGCTGCACCGTGCCTGTGCTGTGCCCTCTCCTGCACTGGCCGCCTGCAGTGTAACCCAACAGGAGACACCAACGTAATGCAGCTCTAGAAACACCACAGATGTTACAAAAGAGTGTTCAGCAATAAGTAGGATTATTTCTGCATTAGCTGTGTTCTCTATAGTGTCCTTTGCTTCTCTGCAGTCCTTCCAATAAATCTTAGGAAGCTGCACCACACCGGAGCATGTGAATTTGAATTATAATATCTGCAGCCTTTATGTCAGTAAATATAGCTGTATAAGTAAAAAAAAAAAAAAGTTCATGACTTGTGGTGTATGCAGACTTCAAATTCTGGTGTTTATATAGGCAGTATGTGGTTGATATAGCCCAATGGAATTACTGGGGGATTGAAATACCGTATTTTATGTTGTCAGATGTAATGGTGTCAAAGAATCGCTGAGACAAAAGCTGACACATGGAAGAGGTACCACTAGAATCCACATTTCAGAGTTCACTTAAGGCTCTGCTCCATTTTTGCACTGTGTGTGTATGTAAGACAAGAACACTGATACCATATAGCGCCTTATTTGAAAACAGCTTATGTTATCTTTAAAGCAATGATTAGGCAGATGCTCAGAATGCAGTGCTTAAGGTCCAAGTCAGCTAAATTTCTTCTAGACAGAGCAGTTCAGTGTCAATGGTCTTATATCTACATCTGAACAAGCTAATTATTTTGTGAACTCATTGAAGTGTGATACCTGAATTATTGGGGAAGGCTGTGACAGCATTTTGGAACTGAGCTAAAATGATCATTGTTACTGCACTTTCCTGCAGCAGTTCTGTAAGTGCAGATGAGCCTACCACTCTCTTGTTCCCCAGTCCTTTACTGAACACTGTTATTAAGCTGCCTGGCGCTCTTTTATTGAATTGGATGCACTCTGGCATCAATATGTATTACGTATGAGTGGCTTGTATATGTAAAGTGTGTTTAAAAGGCAGAGCTCCTCCAAGATCCTGCCCAGAGGGAATGAATCCATTTAAATGCTTTTAAATGACATCTTTATAGGAGAGGAAATTCACTCTTTGGTTAGGTTATGGAAGAGAAACATTTTAACTTTAATCACCCCTATAGCATCAGTTTACACTTTGTATAAGGGTAATGCAGTTTGCAGTGTGATAGTGGGTTTCTGCAATGGAAAAGCAGCCCTGACAAATAACCCCTTTATACAGATGATGCAGCTTCTTTGTAGCTACAGTTAATAACTTCTAGATATAAAAATGCCATGTGAGAGTCAAACCTGAGCCAATCCCATGTTCAACAAATGTTTGCAGCAAAACTCATGTAAATTCCTGTTGTTAGGTCAATTTCTCAGGATAGACAAAACTGCTGGAGAGGTTCATTATGAACCTTTCTTTCTAATATAATTAATTATTGATTAATGTTTGATCGACTGAGATTTAAAAAAAAAAAGAACATTATGAAGAAAATAAAAGGATCAGTTTCTTGTATCACAGGAAAATCCCGATAACTCAGGAAATAACTCTTATTGGCGAATTCGAGACTTCCTAACTTTTCTTTTTGCCCATTATTCTGCTCGTGACATGCAATACAGATGTGAAACTGTTGACAAATGACTTTTCAGGAGGAACTGATCCACAGTAACCAAGAAAGAGAGTTTGGGTTTTGAAGGTCTCATATAATCATGCAACTTTTACAGCCAGACAACAACAGAGGGCAATAGATCTCTATGAAACATCTTGTCTTCAGAAAGGTTTCCATTTGATGACACGGATGGCAATTTCGGCAGCTCGTTTCACTGCCTCACAGGGATCGTTCAGACACTGCTGAAACGTATCTGTATGATCCAGGAGTGTCTTGCGGCCCTCTGGTAGCTCAGCCAGCATGGTGAGGGTTTTGATTGCGCTCAGACGGGCTTTGCTGGTTTCCTCAGCAACCAACTTCAGTAAAAGTGGAATGGCTTCAGCATGTAGGGCTGAGAATCTCCCTGCAGAGAAATGAACTGGCTTTAAAATATGTTATTACATATAAACAACATGCTTTTGAATTGCTACCTTATACTCCCAGCTCTGAACAGCCCAGAGGGTGCAGTGCGAAGAGGTAGGACATGTGTTTCCTTGGAAGACCAAAGCTGGCTGCCAGCTGTTTATCTTTGAGAAAAAAGATCTTTCTTGGTTAACTTTATTCGCCTTGCACATTGTTATTGCATTTGCAACAACTTATCTAAGAATACATGAGGCACTGAATGATAGCATAAACTATTTTTTGGGAGGGTTAAATGCCCTTAAGAACATCCTCCATTCTTTTATTTATAAAGACACTTCAAACACTGAAATCCACTCCTGTGTTCTCTTTGGAAGCCAGGGGGACAGTTGCAGAGGAGGACTGGAACACAACTGCTGTTATTAAGAGTCTTTTATGTCTAATTACTCATTCATCACACTGAAAATTTAGCAGTTAGTGTTTTCAGTGTCATGTAAGTTACTTGGGAGAACTACAGGCCTTATTAATATTCATTCCTCTCCCAGCTGTGAGAGAGAAACTGCCTCTAACCACAAAGAGTTCCAGAAAGCTGTGCTCCATTCAGAGTGGCTTCAGGTATGCGCATCTCTGTGGTCTGAACTTGCACAGAAAATGCTCCCTCTCTGGAGCAGCACTCTGGAGGGAAATGGTGCAGGTGGAGTAGATAAATAACTTGACCTACTTCAGGCAAATGAAATGTGAATAGACGCTATGGGGGAGCAAGAATTGTTGCTTGAGACAGATCTAAAGAAATGTCCTAATCTTATAGTTTCTAGAAGAGCTTTAACACTATCAGAAACTGAGGACTTGGGGAGTGGGGGGAGGGTGGGGTAAAAGTTTATTTACTAAGTTGCCTTAGAATTGGATTTCCGGAAAGTATCCCAACAGAACCGCCTGTGTTTCTCACCCTGCGGTTTAACAGTAGCAAACATCAGTGCTCCTGTTGCACTAGCTTGGACTTCAGGATCCGTATCTTCCAGCAGGCTCACCAGCACACCAATAACTTCTTCACATATCACGCTTTTTCCCTCTGGATGAGTGCTGCACAGAAGAGATGGTTAAGTTGCTTTCCTGAACTGTGTCTGCCAACCGTGCAGCTACCCACAGCCTCTCCCCATGCCTGGACCCCTGCAGCCCTCCTTCGTTTCATGACAGCAGTGCCGACACAGTCCTTCTCTCTGTTCTCTTTGGAGTCACAATGTTCTGACTGTTAGACAGATGGCAAGCACCGCTCCCCAGCCACAAAGAAAAGAAAGGGGATGTCTGTTTGTGCCTGGTGTCTATTAAATCTACTTGCTGATACAATACTGATGATATCATATTAACCTACGTGTGTGGGCTTAACAATTTTTAGGCTATTTTTAGGTGATGGTAGGATTTTTTTTAATTTTCTGTGATACATTGGAGAATGATGGGCAACAGCATGTAACAGAATGTAGGATTAAGTGTGCTGGTGGTCCTAATGTCAATTTAGTTAGAAACCTGGCTGTTGAACCCTATACAGATTTTAAAACCTGCAAATCTAGGAGTCTGCAATTAATTCTTTTCCCAGGTCAATTTTCTTTCTTTCTTTCCAGCCTCTTTAATGAGAGGATTATTTAATGTGGCCCAGCTACTGCAGGGACCTAGAACATAGCTGATGTCCATACTTCAGGTGCATTTCTGCTTTCTTTCTATGACTCATTTTATCTATAGTCTCTTTTCCTATAAGACCTTGCTTTGTTACAGGACACTAGGAAGTGTTTTGTGCCAATTGGTATGTAAACTACATGATCTGCAGACCTTTTAGAACTAGACATCTGTTGGGAACTTTTATTATTTTGTGATCGAAGGACAGTGGACTTAAGTTGTTCCTTTCATCCAGTGTTTGGCACACAAATTTAATATAAAGATTGCTTTTTCTGATCCATCATTGACGTATGTAGCAGCCTGTGTCAGAAAACTATTTCTGTCCTCAATCACATTGAAAGTTTCCTAGGATTTTTAATTTTTTGAGAAAGAGCAGTTGTCCAAAATGACAAGGGAGCTTCTCACTATCTCCATAGTGGTCAGAATCTTGTTTTCCCATGATTTCTCACGCAAGTGTTTTTTCTCAGCAGTGCTGTACCAGGAAAAAATCCTGATTTCATTGCCAATACTGAAGACAAATAGAAGGAGAAGGAATGACATTTCCTCATCAGCATCTGCTTTCTTGAGTGATTAATAGCAGTTATGATCTTTAGAAGTTTTCTAGTTATGTGAGCATTCAGGCTGATATTGCTTTACATGCAAAATGTGACAGCTTCAATGTGTAGTGGAACACAACTGTAAACTGATGCCATTGATTCGTTCATGAAATGAGTATTTTCTTCAGCTTAAGTATTATAGAGAGATTTCTTTACCCAATTTCTAACAGGACACAAGCTGCTTTCTTTCTGATGGCCACTGATGAGTGTGTGAGCTTTTCCTTTAGGATAGTAATGGCACCAGTTGCTAGAGCTTCAGATGCCTCCACGCGCAGACAGTTGGAGAGTGTATCAAGGATTAGTTCCTGGATTTCATCTGACTCAGTCTTCAATTTGAATACGAGTAAGGGAATCAAACCGGCATGCAGTATGCCAACAGCCCCTGCAGGAGGAGACAGAAAAGGAACATGGGTGAGGTGTGAGTGCATTTACTGTTTCTACCTGCACTTTGAATTTCTTAGCAGTATCAAAATATATATGGTAACTCATTTCCTTACATAGATGTGAGATTGAGAAATGGAAACTACTACAACACTGCTCTGTTCATAAATGCCACCTTAGCATTGCTTCCTAAGGAAGCTTCCCCCACAGCCCTGTACAGACACCAGCCCAGGTCATAACCAAAATGGCAATTGCTCTGGTATTCCCAGTTTTCCCCACTGCAATATTTCTCCCCAAATTATTCTTTGTAAGAAAATATAGGAGATATATATGCACATACATATATATAAAATGTCATCTTATACTCAGCCTTTCTAACCATTCTCAACATGAACAGATGCTAAGAGATGCTCAGATGTGAACCTTTAGAGCTAATACTTTGATTCTTTGCTATGGTTTCTGTGGGGGAAGTCAAGATTTTGGAAACTGCGGGCTTCCTCATATGTTTCTTGTAGCAATTCTGTCATGGGGAAAATTTAAATTTTGAGCTTTCCAGCAGTCAGCACTCTTGCACTATCTCCTAAAGGAAATAGCATCAAAGGTAAAAAGATCATCACTTGCCCTGCAAATGATGTCTTTGCTATGAGCAAGTGTCTGATTTGCACCATTTCTTACACTTTACTAAGTCAATACTGGAACAGCAATGCCATGGGAAAGCAGAACATACTGTCCATAAGTAACTATGTGAAAACAAAATTCTCCAGCTGTCTTGTTGCTAAGACTGATTCTTTGGTTGCTAAGGGAAATGTGGCTCCTTTCAAAGTGATTCATATATGGTTAGATAAGGAAGTTTTGTGGATAAGAGTCATCAAGGCATTTTCAAATGAATCTCCACAGTCAGGGATAAAAGGACAACTGGGAAAGAGATTTTACTGGCCCTTGGCAGTGCATGGAAGAAATCCCTCAACTTGACAATCAGGTGAAAAACATGATCCTAATCTAGAGGGTATCTGGATGTATATATTTCTGAGGTTTTGTTGACATTGAATAACTTCTTATGTTACTAACTTATTAGGATCCACCTTACTAATGCAAACGCAAAGAAACACGTGGGGGTGATATTATTACAGCTTTTATTACCTGTGCTACATTTGGAGGTCAGTTGCTGTAAGAGTTCAAATAAATAATAAGAAAAAACAGATTCAGACCATTCGCTCTTGAAGGCTAACCACATTTTAAAAACAAGGATTTCTCCTTGTGCTGGAAAGGCAAAGCAGGAAAGTAAAGTAAAACAGTGTTACCTTTGAAGCTGTGGCTTCGTGTATCACTAGATGGGGAGGTTGGCATTTTCATAATTTAAAAAAAAAATAAAATAAACCCCAACCATTTATGTCCCCTGGAGGAACGAAAAAAAGAAAATTCTCAAGGATCAGCTCCAGCCCATTCTTACTGTCTCCACAGAAGGATGTGATAAAGGAAACCTGCACTATTGCTCTGGCAAAAGCGTCTCTCGGAGATGTCCCTGAGAAGGAGGCAAAGCTTGCACAGGTGACTCTGTCACCCAGCGGTAACTCCCTTGACAAGAATTACAGGTGTTTGGATTGTAGGTTATAGGTATAGAAGGGTTATGGGTGGGTTAGACAACAGCAAGGATATGGCTGGGAATACTCCATGCCATATGAAGTCCCAAGGCAGTAGGGAACCCACTAGTGAACTGCTCCCAAAGAAATAGCTTAAAGCAGTCTCAGATAACTATAAATCATACCCAGAATTGGTTTAGCCACGCTTCCCAGTGGTCTTTTGAAATAGCCTATGAAAGACTAGATTTTTCAAAGTCAACTTTTAAAACTTTATGAAAAGAAACTATATGGTCTCTGAAATTGGAATACCCAGACTGCTCACACAGTCACCATGTATACTTCTAAATTCTCGGATGCTGTGGAAATAAGTATAAAATCAAAATTTGGGAGGTACAGTTTCAAAGAAAGATTAATGAATTGCATGTGATAGACTTATGAGCTGAAATTCCCTGTAGCAAGCATCCATTTCTTGTACAGGTGCTTTACCAGATGAGTTGTGATACTTTTGAACCAAAACCACATCTGGACTACTTGACCTTGAAGTAATTTCATTCTTCCTAGATAAGGTAACGTACTGAACGTAGATAAGAGTAGCAAAGAACTGGTTTAAACTTCATGCTCCTCCAGACCCTTTGTGTAGCTTTAATTCACATTGATGCCTGTCTTCCTTGGGACAGTGTCACACCATAAGCATTTCATCATATCATTTCATAAGCAAGCACTTGTTCTTGCACAGAGTAGTCAGCATTCTGGCTTGAGCCAAGAGAAGCCACTGCTTGCTTTAACTTAACTTTCCATCTTTCTGTAACAACTATTGCTATAGCATTCTGTTTAATTTTCTCATATTGGTAGACACACTTTTTTCTTTCCCAGACAGGTTTCCATTACTATTTTCTCACTTGCTTTCAAATACTTAGTAGCTATCTTTTAACCCATCACCTTCGTTTCCATTTTTAGTTTCCTGCAATTCCCTCTTTTTCAGGATTTCCTTGCTAACTTACTTCAATTCTCTTCATCACTTTATCATCAGATTGCCAGTAAGTACTATCAGCATTCAGGTTTCTCTTTGTGTCTGTGTCTTTTACTTATCTTCTAATATATTCGACCAATGCATTCAACTAGACAAGACTGCTTTCATTGGCCCTTGAGTTTATTCCTTCCAGTTAATGTTTATTGACTTTCTTTGACTCAGTCATTCCTCATTCATTGCATTTGCACTTCGTGTTGTCTTTTGGTGCTAGCCTTTACTATTGCACTGCAGTCCTGAGTGCAAAACAGACAACAAAGCCACTTTATGTCTTTTCTGTTTCAATAAGCTGGCAAGATAATGTACAGAGTGTTGTTTAGGATAGCTTTTATTTTGTGGAGCCATTAAGTAGTATTTATTCTGTGGTCAGAAATCCCCATGTAGCAGGTGGGTGCTGATTCTGTATGAATGCTCAGGCTGTTTTAATTTTTTTAAAAAAAACCATGGTTTATTTTACCAGGCCAGGTCTCTGTACCAAGAGCTTTCTTATCTACTGTTTTGTCAAGCTGTCCTATCTGAAATGCTATCATGCTACTACAGGGAGCTTCCCAGATATAAATATAGAAACAGAGATGAATTGTTTGACCTTGTCAAAAGTCTCAATGTGGTGAAAAGAAAGAGGGTGGAGAGGAAAGGCCATCAACAACAACAAAAAGAGACTACCTAACACTGAGACTGAAATTTCCAGGTGGAAATTCGTCATGGTTTTCCCAAGGGAACCAAAGGGTGAAAGGTCCTGAGAGGTAAAAGGGAAAAGGGAGGAGACAAAATCAGCGGAAAGTTGTTTGTTTGAGAGTTACTTGTAAATTAGAGCAGTCTCAGATCCTTGCATCTTACTGAGCAAGCAATAGGAGGGGAAGGTAAGCTGGTGTTTCTCGTAGTCCTATACTGAAAAATGTGGTGGCATCCTCAGGATCTTGACTTTTCATTAAAATACTGCCCTCTCAAAGGTGCTTTATCTATTGCAGAGTGTTCTAGATACCCTCATCATGGTGAAGTAGTAGGGAAAAATGTTTTCAAAATGCAAATAGTTGCATTTGCAGCTGCATAGTTAGCATCATTATTGATCTGTTTTTCTGAGAACTTATAATCTTCCCTTGGGCTGCTTTTTATCTGAGCGCTCATCTCTTCCTTCTCATAACCTCCACTCTCATCCTCCCTTTCCTGACTCTTCTTTTCAAATAGGCCCAAAGAGGAGTTGTCATTTATTCTGTTCTCTCAGTATGGCCGCAGGGCATGTAAACAAATTAAATTTTGTAGAAGACAAAGGGAGTCATTTATAGTACATAACAGTGGTGTTTTGTTTTGGTTTTCAATTACATAAATCAATTAAATCACATTATGAATCCTTCTCCTTACAAATGCCAGTTTTCAACTCAAAGCCATTTAAATGTTTGTTTTAGTATGAAGCATGTGCCTCATGCATGGCCATAAAGTGACATACACTGTAGTATAACATAGTAAAATAATATGTAAACACAGATTCTATATAATAGGAATGTTTTGGTAACACCTCAGATGTCTCTCTGTGATGTTCACACAACTATTTGAAATGCTTAGTAACAGCATTTCTACTTAGGAAGGGGCACACAAGGAAAAGAAAAGCAGAGCCAGAGACAGTGGGAAGGGAGACCGCTGCCTCGCATCACGGTGTGCTATCAACACGCCCAGTACACAGCGGCCATGAAATCCCAGGGTGGGAGCTCACTAACTGCGAGTAGCCAAACGATCCCAACAAAATTTCTAGACCTAGCAGCTCTCTGGCTAGCACTGCAATAGTTTAGCACCGTTTTAGAGGTAACAAGGTGTTTATTAAACTAGTGAGTGCTAGCACATATTATACATATACATAAAAATGCAGGGCTTGTATAACGTTTCCTTTCTGAGTGAAAAGATGACCAAGAAGATCCTTCCCTGGCATGCCTTCCTTAGTAACTCCTGGCTTGCTACTGTTTAAATTGAAAAAAAAAAAAATATTATTCTTCAGACTCCCTGAGGAGATTTCTGAGTGACCTGTCACAAGAGCATACTTTGAGAACCCCATAGTAGCTAATTTAACACTAAGGTTCAGCATGTTAAGTCTCGGTGCTTCCAGCATTAAGGCTGTGTCAGGGAGTAAATTGAATATGGCACTGCTACAAAACTGGGTTGAAACTTCTTCCTGGTAAGTTTGGAGCAGGAGGTAGACCACGTTACATGAAACAGAACTCACCGCCTATACCCAGTCAGCTTTATCAAATCTTCTAATTGAACAGGAAAATTCTGTTGACATCTTTGAAAGTCAGGATATTTTCCTCTTCTTTGCAACAATAATTCTCTGTCTTTCAATGGTAATTTAACAGGAGTAAACAGTAGTGTCCCAAAGGACGCCTATGCCTAGAGACAAAGAGTATCTCTTATCTTAAAGGAATGAGAGGTGTAAAGTCCTTGTTTAAATGAACTGAAGAGCTACTAGGATATTAAGAGAACTGAGGAAAACACTGCAGATATTGCTATCAGACTAGAAATAGCAAAGAACTCTATTTCAAACCATTTCAAATCTGTGCATTGGCTAAATGCATGTATCTGATGACAGCCCTAGGGATATACCAGGTGTAAAATCACAACCTCGATAGCAGTGTCTGTCATATCCTCACTAAAAATACAACAGCTGTAAACTTCATAAAACCATTATGGGATCGGCTTTTGAAGCCACTGAGAATTCTTCCAATACTAAGGATTTTGGGATGTTATCTGAATGAAAGACAAAATAGAAATTAAGGTTATAAAAATATTAAAAAGTCAGCAGTACACCGAAGAAGCACGTAATGTGACTGTCTCTGGGGATGCTTTAAAAATCAAAAATGTTTCCAGCAGTAACAACGAACAGGGAAGATTGGTCTGATAAACAAGTCCTCAGTAAAGAATGAAAGACACTCCTGCATATCTTGTTTTCATGTTTAGAAACTTTGCTTTAGCATGTGTGAAATGGTAATATCAAAGCACCACTGAAAATAATTAACATAGAAACTACAACTAATATATCTCCGTTAGCTTCTCTATCATAATTTAGAAATCCAAGAAACAGATTAACTTTTTTAAAAAGAAAAAGTAATTTGGTAGTAAATAAGACTGCCTGTGACCTTCTCCTTGAAAGCAATGGGTTTAACCATCTAAATAATTTATGCCCTATGAAAAGAGGAGTAATATCTAAAGAACTTAAAAATTTGTGTCTACAGAAGGTCTTTTATCACAACGTCTCTAGAAACCCTGGGGATGAATTAGAGGAGATTGTGTTTCACACAGAGACAATTCCCAACCTGAAAACTAAATCTTGGATTCTGATATTGTACAAGACTCATCTACAGGGTAAGATCAATAATTGACCAAGACAAGTACCCGTCTTCTGACTGATGTCAGTCTCATCCTTTAGTGTAAAATCACCAAAACCACTATGGCAGAAATAATGACATATGCTCTCTGTTGTAGCAGCGCATAATCCACGAGCTGTGGATTGCTGGTCATTCATACAGCATCAGAATGTAGTTTCCAAAATGAAAGCAACTTTTCCCTCTTTTAATAAAACCATATTCATACACTATTAGATCCAAGAAAGCAAACAATCAAAATGAAGGTGAAATAGAAGTCATACAGTAATGGTGACTTATAATATTTTTTCCTAGCTCTAATTGTTGATAGTCAGCTTGTACATTGAAGTACAAGCATTGATATCTTTTGCAGTGTTTTTATTTTGCCCATCAGAAATCTAGCTGCTTGCACTTCCCACATAATTAATCTTCTTTAGGTTTTCTAAATTTGTAGCTTACTTCACATATAGGTACTCTCATGATCATCCTATATACCTAAGTGTGTGAATGCATGTGGATATGTATGACATGCATTCAACTGATCTTGCATGCACACTGGTTGCATAAATTAGGAAATTTCTCAGCTTTTATTTGTCTGACAAAGTACCTTCCCTTTATTCAGAGAAAGTTTTTTAAAAATTGTAAGAATTAAAGACTGAAAATAACCCAGAGGGTTGGGTTTGTTTTTTTTTTTTGTTCTTTTGGATGAAGAAGGAAATGTCATCCTGAAATTTATTAATTTCCTCTACAGGGAAGACTTTGCCAAAATGCATGGAGGAAGGAAAACAATCTGACACATGCACTACTTGTGCCAAAGTCCTCAGATCAATTACTGTAGAGAAAATTAAAGCCTTGAGATAACTACTACCAGAAAGCTGAGCGTCAGCCACTGAGTTGCTACCCCACTTCAGATTTTCCAGGTCAAAATTGTCCTTTTTTTCTACTGGTCAGCAATAGAGATGTAGCTACAAGGTGAGACTAAAAGGGACCAGTGCAGCCCTTAACCATAAAAGACTGCTGACATTCTGCTTCCACAAGTACCTGTTGTGAAATACAGCATTCACAGAAAACAGTGAATTTAGTGTGCATAACACAGAGAACGTGTTCAGATGAGAACCTGGACAGGCACATTCACAAACACTAATTTAAATATTGGATTTTATAGTTTATACTAAGCATATACATCAAGAGTGTAGAAATTGTTAACAAATACTATAGCAAGTCTGTCAGAGATAAATTGATACTGTAAGGTAAACACGACATTATCAGTTTGACAAATGTTTATACGATTATTACTTACATTGTTATAATTTTTAGAGATTCCTACAGAGAAAGAAGGTATGCTCTGTCACAAAGGCTTTTTTTTTAAAAAAAAAATCTTTTCCTCTTTTGGGACAGAAGGCCAAAAAAATAAAGCAATGTGAATGAAGTTCAAGAAATAGTTTTGTTAAATATCTTAAATTTCTGTATCTGGAAGCTATATCTGTGCAACTGGAATTCTGCATTACAAAATAGCATTACATAACAAAATGACCGCTTTGGTTATCTTTAACATTCACCTTTTGCAACTAGTGAATTAACCTCACCTGTGCTCAGATGTAAAAGAGCAGTCATTTTGTCAGTTTTGTTCCTCAGAAGAAATATATAATTAAGATGATGAAATATTCTCTGAACTTCTATAGTGTAACTGAATCACAATCAATCAGAAACAGAGGTACATGAAAGAGAAAGTTTCCTATATAGATTTGCTTATACCATTGTCAAACAATAAATAAACATAAGAGGCTTAAAAGAACAAAATATCTAGAATTAATGATGTCAGATATCGAGGAATTTAATCTTGAAAATTAACATAAACTTGCTTTGAATATATGAATCACTGCACAGACTGAAAATTGAGCAGACTGAAAGACTGCAAATAGTGGTAGAATACACCAGGAGGAGGTTAAAGGGAATGTTCATTCAGTCTCATTGTATAAGCACTTCTTTTTTACATTTTCTTCATTGGTAGAAGGGTGGGAGATTTATTTGTTCACTACTTTAAAAAATGACCTGATAGAATTTTCTAAGAAGAAGAAACTGGAGAAATTGTAGCATTGACAAATCTACGGCTTATATTTCCTGCTCTAGCGCGCTGGCAAACCTGCATAGGTTAACTTTATCCTACAGTTCACACTGCTTACACTGGTGCCACGCCGAGCACAACTGAATGGTTAGAACTGATAAAACCTCTAGGAAGAGAAGACTACTGTACTAGTGGCAGGTGAAATTCTTTTCTGCTCTGATGGTCTGGCTCGGCAATTTTGTTTGAAATGAGAGTAGAAGAAACACATCTTGATTAGAGCCACAGGCCCAGATGGCTGCACGACATGAGCGGCGCTGTATGGACGGGCAGGCTGATTCTCCACTTTCCACCCAGACCTGCTACTCTGCAGATTCCATGTTTTCCATGGGAAGCCATGGTCTTAAAGAAAACTACTTATCCTACTGAATGAAAATTGCATTCTGTTCTGAATGAGGTTCTGCAATAGTGCTTTCCTGTATGTTTTAGTTTATATTTTATTTCCAGCAGTGAAAAATTCCAAAACCTGTATTGAATATAAGACTGCCGAGGCGTCGGCTGCTTTGAAGATGGTCTCTTTTTGAAGTGCCTCCCCAGTAAATGCTGCTCTTGGGTTGAGAGCCTCACTCCTCCAGTGAGCTGTAAATCACAGACATTGGCTGAAAGGAGCGTATCGCAAATAGGCACGTGTCTTAGCAGTATACATATTTTCTGATTAAAGATGCATTCCTGAATGAGGCTCTCTAAGTGAATGAATGAAAGTGTTCTTGCAAAAAGACTTTTTTTATCATTTATTTGGAAAACAACTAGTGCAGTAGGAGCCGAGCCACACCAACAGTGAAATGAACCTGTTACTTAACCTGGACTAAAATATTAGGTCCAGCTTCTGTAAACATGCCAGATTAAGCATAGGCACTTCAACAGTGCTACTAATGTGCTTATCTTTAAGAACATTATATACAGAGCATTCAAAACACTTACACAGAAACATATTTGCAACAATTATAACATACCAGAAAATATTTCATCAGCTGATAGAAATTACTGTCACTTTAATATGCGCTTTTTTTTTTTTTAAACATAATTATGTAGCCTTGAAGGAGAGGTCCCTTACAAAGAACTACATTCTTTTATCTTATTTTGTGGTATCTCTGTCTGTAGCTCTCTTCCCATGGAGACTATGAAGGAGTTCTGGTCCGCGTATCCATCACAAATCTTAAGATAAGTGAGTACTGCTATGTAAAGTTAACTGCAGGAAAGCCAGCGTATCTCAGGGCTCCAGGCGAGCCTGCAAGCAGCTCTCCACCAGCTGCTGGATTTAACGCTTGTTTTTCTACACTTGGCTTCAGTGTCAGCTGCTGATTCAGCAGTTGAGCCAATGACTGTGAGCTGCAAATACAGTAGGTATATAGAAAAACTGTGAATGAAGGTTATGTAAGGCACTTAACATTTTTAGGGTTTGGTTGTTTTTTTCTTTCTAAAATTTTTGTCTGTTGAAAAACTAGAGGAGTCCTTCTCTTTAGTTGACTGTGGTATTAGCTGTAACTCATTACCTGGGTTCACGGTCTCAAATGTCTCCCATGATTTGACCTCATAGGAAGAGTAAACAGTTGATGTTAAGTGAAGCGCTCAGTTACTTGAAGGATGTGAAAAGAAGATAAAAGGGTGAAATCCTGGTAGAAAGTGAATTTTCATCCTAAATGATAAAGCCAAATGAGGTCAGCCTGATACCACCTGCTGGAAGGTGCATTCATGATTTTTTCCCCCACCATCTCACAGTCACTGGTACAAAGCAACAATATGCCACAGTTATAAATATCAGATCCCAGTCATCTGTACTTGATGCTATTTTAAACTCTTCCACGTGAGAAAGATGGTTAAAAATAAAAATACAGCCTTTTTATTCTTCTCTAAATGTTCTGTTTAGTTCTTCACGCTCAAAGAGAATCACAGACTCGTCTATAAATATCTAACCCAGATCTACAATTGCTTGTTAAAAAGAGTGTTTGGTAGAAAATTGAATGAAATACAAAATGCCTTTTATTATATTTTTATTACAGACCAGATGTGGCCTCTCAATTTACCCTCTATCATTTGGAGATGTACATTCACCAAGAACATTGCATGTGTGCATATAAATATTTTGATGTTGTCATGGTATAATAAAGGGTAATTGATTAGAAAAATCCCTATGGGATTTTCCACTTAAGAGCACATTTCTGTTTTAGCACTATTGTCTTCAAACTAAACATGTATGAATGCAGCTATTTTGATTGATCCCAAACAGAAAGCAACACTAAACAGCCAAAGATTTGGCTTCTGGTCAAGGAATAGCACTGGCAAGTTGAGTGAAACTTGTGCAGTTAAGGGTTCCAGTAAGCTGTGTATTAGATGTTACACCTCAACAGTCAAATGCTGCTCCTTTCAGATTAAAACGGTGACCTGCCTGACATGGAAGAGGGAGCAGGAACCCAGTCAGATCATTACACTTCTCTCAAATTACTGTTTACTATTCTGAGGCAAAAAAAGTAATGCAAACTATTCGCTTTCAATATGTATTTGTGTGTTTTCAATCTATCCATATACAAAGAACAACATTTAGAGTCCGGAGCTAAAGAACTGTTTTCATATGACATTTGACTCCTATCACCTGTATATGCTATTTTGAGACATGTATTTCTCTTTAAATTCCTACGGGAGCTTAGCTACATGTAGTGCAATCAATGCATGCTGAAAGGCCCTAATTGAGAATTTCTGGATGCGGGACAAGGTGAGACTGAAGAAAACTTAGACATATCTGCTGATTTATTTTTCAGATTAGTTGGGTTTTTACTCTACCATTAATCAACAGCAAGCTCCCATACTGCGGTGTTGAAATAATAGCACCTAAACTTGTCAGAGAAAGACCTGTTCCATTACTCATGTACCGCATGCTCGTAATTCCTTCACTGACAAAATTTGATCTACAGTTAGGTGCCTCCCTCAAAACTGTGCAAGAAAGAAAGCATTTTGTTATAGCAATTGAAAATACCTAAAAGTGATGAAAACTGTAGAGAGCATCTGAACGATGATCTTCCTACCTAGGATGATGGTAGTTGATGCTGTTATTTCTGCCAGAGTTGGTTAACGTGTGGAAGATGCTTTTCCTCACATCTGCAGTACTATACTGAAGATACATGTAATGTGACAGTTTCTATAGTAACTACTTGTTCTTTATGGAATAGCAGATTAAACCTGTACACCTTGTTATTGTTCTTTTATCCTATTATCTAGACGACTCAGTTACCACAGATACAATTTTTTATTCTATTCCCTTGCCAGCATAACTATATCAGGGATTTATGCAATTGCAAGTGAAGAGTACATTTGAAAAACAAAACACTGATAGAATTTTAAAACTGACCAATATCTGATCATATAAATGCACCAAAAGACGTATGTGCATATATATTGAAAGCTAAACATTAAAAATAAACCTGTAGAGATTATCTTTTTTATTAAAGCTGGGCAGATTTATGACTTGAATATTATCATTTTGCTGGGAGAACGATGCAAGTTATGCATATGACATTTCTTTTTTAAATGGTAGGAGTTTACCAGAACAACTTTGCCAGTCGAGGTGCACTGGCAAACTCTTCTAGTGTGACGAAGACCTAAGATTCATTACTTACAGCAAAATTTCCCTCACGTGGTATACTGATTCATGGCCCTTATTTCTGTGCAAGAAAAATAATGATGCTACATTGTGTTTTACACTAAAATATTTCATTATTATAATTCATTGATGCTACAGCTCTGCTGAAAATATCAGTAGTGGAAGTGATAATATTTACAGGAATCAGGTGCTTTCTGCACCATATTATGTTAGCCTTGTTGCGGGAAAAAATGTGTGCATTCTGTCTAGGCCTGAAAGTCTCTATTGCTATCTCCAGCAGAAGTGTATCAGTAACAAATTATGTTTATAAAATTAGCAGTGTAGGGAGAAATCATAGCTATCTGATGAGGGCTGCAGATTCAACAATGCAACTAGTATTGTAGTATGGCCAAAAGGAAAAATACACGAGAAACAATGTAAAATATAAATAGAGTAAATCTATTAACGAGATAAAAACAAGATGATATTCGTCATTACTTAAAAAAAGCTGTAGTAAATTACCCATTCGCAAATGCAACAGACAGGAAAAGAGAAAGGCAGAAAGGGAAAAGCAGAAGAGAATATATGCGTGGTGCCAGGAGCAACTGAGCGATGGAAAAAGTGGAATGCAAAGAGTAGATAAATTCCATGTAACCGAGTAAAGTGGTTTTCTTCGCTTTACCCTTGATTGCATCATTCTAACACGACTTGCTCCCTCTACTCCATCGATCCCCTAAAGGGTGCATTGCGAAATTAATAATAAAAATCCTAATCCTGACAGAGCCGTGACCTGCACTACTGCAGAAAACATGGGCCCGCTAAACAAACCCAAGAAGATAACCGCATCTGTGCAGAGGCGAAGCCTGCGCCAGAAGGAAAGGCGCACGTATGTGCATGCCCGTTATGCAATGCGGGAGTGCAACGCGCCGTGCAAGACGAGGAAAAACGCCACGAACCCACTCGCCAACACTGAGCTCCTTATGCGCCACGCAGTCTCCGCGGGAGCGGGGCGGGGGCTGCGGGCCCGGCCGCCCCTCCGGAGCCAGCCCCGCGCTCCCCCTGCCCGGCTTCCCGGCGAGATCGCCCAGCACCTCCCTGGCTCCCGCGGGGGCCACCGGACGAGCGTTGCCGTTAGCGCCTTTAAAAAAAAAACCACCAACAACGGGTTCTAAACATTTTATTTTCTAGGGAGAAAATGAGAAAGGGCAGGGTTTTTCTGCAGCTCTGGCTGTGGGGGTAGCGCCTGCCGCCGCGGCGTGTCTGCTCGCTGCACATCATAGCTGCTGCTGTGAAAAAGGGCCAAAGCAGAGCGGAGAAGCGTCAGTGGATGCGAGCGTTTGTCCTGATGGATTGAGGAGGTGGAGGCTGCCTGCCTGCCTGCCTGCCTGGTGCCCGAGAGGTGAGTGAAATATTCCGCGTTTCCTTCTCTCTTAAATCAGCGTAGCAATGAACGTTTCCCTCTCCGCGTATTGCCAAAATAAAAAGGGACTTCTAAAGCAAGAAAGAAAAGATATCATTTTGAAACAATAAGCTATGCTTTTGCTGGATGAAAGAGAAGATGAATGTCATTGTGAGGTAGAAATATTTTGGTGTGTGTACAGAAAAAACAGTAAGGGGTGGCAGGCTGCTGATACAGTGAAAATGACCTTCTCAAGGGATACTGGCCTTCCATCAGCTGCTGCTTCAGCTGGATCCCTTTTTCACAAAATTAAGTCATCTCCCTTTCCTTGCCTGCATTGTAACCCGTTAATATCCAATACCTGAGCCTTACTAAGATCCGTTGCGTTCTCTTAATGATTCAGAAAGATAATCCATTAGATTCTGCCTGTTGGGAGAAGAACCTCCACGCTATGTAGCACCTCCTCCCAGGGAAAGGCAGGCTGGCTACCGTTCCATCAGAAAGGCTCCTAGCTGCTGAATTTCTGTAATAAATCTTCACATCTGCTCATTCGAAGGATGTGTGGCTCTGCGGAGCTCGGGTGCCCTACCTCTTTGGGGGCGCTCAGGCATGCGAAGGACCGGGGAGGTTGTGTTTTATTAATCTGCACCTGTGGCCAGCTCCCATCTGCAGTTGTGAACCACAAGTTTTTTGGTATCTTTGCATTTGTGTTTTGGGTGAGTGATTCATACACAAAACCTCCAACCTTTCAATGTTAGCTGAGAGCTACGGATGCATATATGTCAATTTAATTTCTGCTTGTAGTACCGATCTGATCTGGTTTTGGCTGTTTCACCGTAGAAGCTGTTTAACGTGTGTTCTTGCAGTGTTTATTCTAGAGGCTACTGACCTATCTTGACAACATTTTCCTGGGCAAGATTTGAGAAAAATTCACTCGTTTTCCCTTCAGCATTTCTTTATATCCATTTACTGATACTCTTATGCCCACAATTTGATTTTTATTTTGGCTCCGTATTTCGCGCCATTGTGGGTCACACCCTTCAAGTGGCCATCAAAATTTCATCTACAAAAGTTATAACAGCAGGTCAGGTAGAAAACCACGGTACTGTGAACATCTACTTGTGGATCACAAAGGAGTGAAAACGAGCGTGTATTTTGTACTTCCTCAGGGGAAATTACTTCTGACTGTATGGATACGGACATTTGAAGTCCGAGCTGATGGCTTAGGTGCTGTTACAGGCAGAAATAGTGGCTTTTCTTCAACAGAGCACGTATTTGCTAGCTGAAGATACAGCTCTGCAAAACAGAGAGCTTTTTTGCCATAACTTGGCTGACTCCATCAAATCATTTGGTTGGAAGCTATCATGCAAAAAGCACAGATCCCTGTCCTTGGATAGAGGACATTATTACAGGATAGGCCTATGGGTATAGAAGAATGAAGTTCCAGCCTTCAAGAAGCCAGTGATGGGTGCAATCAAAAGAAAACATGTTAGTTTTATGGCATATTTAGGAGAAAATCTCACAATATCACCCATTACCAAAGCACTGACTCGCGTTTTCAAAGAAGAATCCACTTCTGTGTGCATATGCATGCTTATAAGGAAAGAAAAGCAGATTAATTCTGTGTAAGGCCATGGAGATTTCATTCTGACAGTGGACCTTACAGATATGAATAAACTCTGTGTGCTACATAAAGAATGCTACACCTCCGTCTGAGGATTATGTGCTTGTCACTTCATTGACCACTGGTGAAGAGTTGAATGACTCTTCTGGAGGTATTACCTTGAATTTAATAAGCCTCCAGTACAGCTCTGTTTCAGCTACAGGCCTTGGCTTTGAATTTAACTTCGATAATCTAAAAATAACCAGGCAGGTAGTTCTAAAGGACTGAAGTGAAAGTGTTCTGGTTGTCTCAGTTCAGATTACACATTGACGGAATAAGCTATGTTAAATTTTAAGAAATCTAGACAAAACCAGAAAAGAGAAATTTGCCCCTTCGTCTTAAGGAATCTACCTGCTGAGCAGTGGGGAAGGGGATAAGTAGAGGGATAAGGATAACAGAAAATTCAGTAGACAATAAAAGCTTAAATCCTTAAATGGTGAAGTCAGCTCTTCCTCTCCAGCTTAAGCAGATAAGTATTTTGACAGCAGACAGTCTTGGTTGATATGCACTGGTGAGGCAATATACGTCTTTTCTCCCCCCGCCCCGTGAATTAAAGAAAAATACTCTCAATTCCTTTGGGTTAAATCACAGTAATTCCACTTACTTCAGAAGAGATTCTCCAGATTTATGTAATGGAAAATGAGAGTTGAATCTGACTATTTCTGGTTAAAGTTTTGGTCCTGCTTTCACAGGAGTCATTAGAAGTTTGGTCACTAATTTCAGTGGGAGAGAGCCCAGGCTCAATGAGAGCACGCGTAGTTTCACTGATCAGATTCTCCCATGCCCTCTAGGAACAACAACGTTGAACAGTTTTATAGCTAATTTCAGTGAGGTCACAGTCTAAATGACAAATTCAGTAACTCTCTACTTGCATCACAAACTCTAATTTTTAAATTACCAGTGATTGTAATCATATTCTTTTTACTGAGAAAATTGTAGTGTTATTCCCACAAATGCTGTTAAGGTTGACGTTACCCACCTTCAGCAGCAACAGCTTACTACACAAGCAATTAACTATTTTATTTTACCTATGAGAACTTTTAAACCAAAGCCTTTCAAAATCAAAATATTGGCATACTTAGATACAATTGTATTATTTATACTTGGTGAGAAAAACTGTCCTATTTTTATTAAAAAAGAAGGCTAAGTTTTGTTCCTCGTGATCCCCAAAGTATCCAGAATAAATCCACGTCCATTATTAGTTACAACAAATTCCCTTCAGTCTACTTGAGCGGAGAATTTGACTTCTTCTTTGTATGTTATACTCAAAGTTCACATTTTTATTAAATTTTCCAGAACCTAAGACTGGTGATTAAGAAGTCCAAATTTCAACTACCATATTGACGGAAGAATAATCACAAAAGGGAAAAACTAGACCGATCCAAACCAACTGAAATTGATTCTCTTCTCAAAGTCCCCTGGTGATTTAAGGTATGTGGAATACACAACATGACAGAGAAGGGCTAAATTCAGCTTCTATTTATTCTGTTATTAAATCTGGAGTTGATAGTTATTAGCAATTTAAGTTCTTTTACCTTTATGCGAGTGTAATCAAGGACATAATTTAACCCTTGAAATGAAAGCTACGAAGAAAATACTCTTCTGTGTCAACTGTTGCTTTTCACTAACACTGAAGGGCATTGGTGAAGTAGGATGGAAGGAACAGATTATTGATGTGGGCCATCATTTCTATGTTACCTAGACTTCACGTTTGTTACTATTGAATACATTTAAAATCACAGCTAACAAAACACATGCAAAATTTCAGAAGGCAACAGCTTTCCATGTGTTTTTTTACTTCTTGCAGAAACTCAGTTTTCCCCAGAATCCCATTTTATTACTTAGTATTGAACATCCAATGTACCATTAGAGAGCACAGTTTTACCCAACAAATCCTATTTTTCTCTGCCCTTGTTTTCTCTTTAAGCCCCTTATATCAGAGGGCCATTTCTCCCCTGGATTGCTAAGTCATCACATCAGAAGACAAGTGTGATAACATTTCCAGACAATTCTATGTTACAGAAATAGCCTGTGAAATCACCAGGGACCATGTTGGCCAATAGAAAAACATAGAGAGGCAAATCTGAAAAGCTGAATTCAAATTCTAAGTATTCATTTTGCCCACATGCATGAATGATAAAGACCAGAAAGTGAATAACAATTTCATACGAACTACAACTTGTTAATCTGATCTTTTTACAGTAGATTTACTAAATAGTAATTCCACAGACTCAGCAGTTGGGAGGAATTATTTTCATCGCTTTTAGATACCTATAACGTGGACATGTACATATGGAGTAGTTGTTAAGGCTTCCCTTATAGCTGATGGAGAGAAAAAGGGATTCCTACAATGCAACTAATCAGACTAGTTTTTGACCGCTATCTTAGTCTGAGATGAACTGACCTCTGGAAATGACTATTTTTCTCCACTGCCTACAAGGGGCGCACCGAGTGACTAGCTCAGAGATAGCCACCTACATGCATATGCTAAATCTGGACAGATGAATCCCCCTCTTACTGTCTATATTGTGATGTTTAACCAATCTTACCTGGTTAATTATGAAGATATTTTTATGATTCACCATAAATATTTGTAATAATACAATTACTTCTCCCTACTTACCAACCCTGTTTTCTTTGATAGTACCTAGACTAGCATTCTGGTTTCTTCCTCGAACTGTATCTTAACAATGCTATTGTACCGTGGAGGAAAGAATTCACTGAAACAGTACAAGTATTCCAAATCTTTTATCCAGTTTTCCCTAGCACTCCAGGCAGTATTCTAGCTAACACATTCCCAGTGTATTTCTACCCTTATTTCGTGTGCCTGCGTTCTATATTTTCAAACCTTATTGAGACAACGTGGAATAACTACCTTTATCTTCACGAAACACATCAATGCAAATACAATTAGACAGCATATCAAGTGCTGATGCACAAATACAGTTGACACAGTTGTGTTGTGGAAGGAAAAAACACAACTCAACTGAATTGTAATCAAGTCAGATGAAAGTGTCATGGCATAGTAACAAAAACACAGCTGGATGTTTAGCTCTGGTGGGGGTTGCTGTTTAGATGGGGTATGCACCTGGTTATTATCCTTCTTCCTTTAAAAGAGAAATATATGTATGATTCAAAAGTATACTTACGTATCACCCAAGGGAACATCTTTCTGAAAATAATACGATTTGAGTTATTAGGTTGGGGTTTTTTTAAATAAAAAGTTTCTTCACAGGAAGACCAGCCCAAGTCATATAATCCGTATATTTGGAATGTATTAACAAAATATGATTTTATTTGGATATATAACGTCCATTTATACATATTTGTGAATTAGAGTGTTTTTTCAGTTTGGATGTCTTATGAGGAAAGAAAGTCCACAATATTAGCTGTTGACCTTCCCTAGTGTTTATGATATGGGAGGGAATTCAAACCTCTACATAAAAGTTGTTTCTATATCGTTTAAAGCACTAAAATTCATCAGTAAATTAATGCATATGATGCTAACCAAATCCATTCTAAACTAAAATATACTAGAATAAACACTGTTGCACTGGCGCATCTCTCTGTACTGCCACTGAGTTGATGGTGTCCCATAAAATACCTTTGTTGCAACTGTGTCTTGGCAGGAAGATTTTCTCTCAAGATGCCTTTCTGTGCCTGGCCTTTTAAATTTGGCAGAGTCAGGGTGCTATAATAGAAGCCATTTTGTAACGGGCAGATATTTATATATTCTTACAATTGCTAAGAACTTACTGAGCTTTCATTTTGTATTGCTCAGTAATGGTAGAATCTCACCTTAATCAGTCATTTCAGAGACATGTTTTTAACCTCTTTTTCAATCCATTTATGTCCATGAACAGATAAACGTACCTTAATTTGTAATTCAGTGACATTTATGTTGGTATTTAAAATTCTAAGGCTAGCCTACTTCAAATTTGAACAATTGTTCTATTATCATATTGTTTCTATTCCCTGACTAGATGTGCATAAGTCCTCTGATTATGTTTCCTGCTGTGAATGTTCCCAAAAACAAATCTGAACTTTGCCTCATGACGGTGATTACATAGGTGTGTCAAGTTTGCTTTTTGCAAGCATGCTCACAAAAAGAAATAGAATACTGAAGACTTTATGTAATTTTTTTAAGTTACAGGAACAAATTCTTGGCTACTAATTTCAACAATGTATTAATTTAAGGGAGTAGAAATTGTTGTTTTAAATGTGGCAAGAATTTAGGCTGATGTGCACATTACTGCATCTTATTATATCAGTACAATATTCTTTGATTTCACAGGCCACGTATGTATATAGTGGTCTAAAGAAATCAGTGTCAGGTATCAACATCAACAAGAGGTAGGAATCTGTGACTTCTAACGCTGCAAATTATGATTCTCCATTTTCCCAAAGAGGACTGATTGTACACTGCAGTCCTGAACAGTGCAATTCTACGTAATAGAAGTTAAAAGACCGATAAAGTAATAACCTACCACATAGACAAAGAACTGGATTGTTGGTTCTGTTATAGTCCCGTTCTCTGCCAGTGCAAGCGGGTCCTAAACTAAAATGAAATGTTTACAGAGGATATTACCCTGGTCTGCAATGAGAGAAGCCTCTCTCCCTGTTGTGTCGTTGGCCTAGCAACTCTACCCTTTTTCTCACTTCTGCAGCCAAGGAAACCAAGAACAGCCACCAGTGTTGTGGCCTCTTGGGATCACACCTGGAAACTGTTCTAATTCATGCTGAAATTTAGGCAGCTCCAACCTGGCTCTACAATGAAGGCTGGCTCACAAAAAAACATTTCTCCCTATTCAGATCTTAAACTTCAGATCCCCTATTCAGATCAAGACTAGGAGGGACTGAGTTTCTCTCTATTTTTGACTAATTGATGTTGCTTTTCTAGTTGTGTCTGCTGATACTGGAAAGCAATGAGCCCCAAGTAGAAAATACTGCAGTATCCTAATTTGGAAATCATTTAGGCGAGATAATTTTTGTAATAATTGATATGAAAGAAATGGGTGATGCCTATTATAGCAAAAGTATACTTTAAAGGGAAAGGTGGGCGCACAGTCACGTGGAACTCTGGGAGTACTTTTAAGTACTGTGGACATAATTAACAAATGATGGGAGAACTTCTCAGCGAGCAGGACAATTACCTTCTTTCTTACCTCTCAGAGTAGTTCTACAAATAATATTATCTTACTTTGAGAGAGTTTCAGACAAGTGAAATTCAAGTGAGTACAAAGACAGTAAGGTACTTTTGCACGATCCTATACTCTGCATGACTTCTATACTTCTCCACCAGTCTCTCATAAGAATTAAATGGAAAAGGCTGACCAAACAGAATTTTATAGTATTCCACAAGAAAGGACCTATAAGATAGACAAGCAATTAACAGTGACCCAGTATACCTTTGAAAAACAGGAAAAAAACCCTGCTCAAGAAAATATCCGCATTTAAATGTTTAAAAAGTAATTTCAGTTTGTATTGTCAGGGCAGTGGCCAATTGCAAAAGGCAGGAGTTCTCGTTCTTTTCCTTTAATGGGAAAGCACAGGTCATTGTCCATGAAAACCAACATGCTTCCCATTCCACACTCAGCCTGTAAGTCTGAACCAAAAATTTTTTCTTAGGCTAGAGATGCCTTCCTGCGTTATTCTGAATAGGACTACCCAAATGAGCTGGCTGGAGACAAGTGATGAGTTTGCTTGTCAGAATCCAGAAAGGCTAAATTTGATTAAAATCCTGAAAGAATGCAGGAACTCCTGCTGATGGTACGACTCATTATTCCTTACTGAAAATAACTTGGGAGTGAAAGAATTGAGACACTTTCCTCCTTCTTGCTGTAAAATTATTATTGAATAACATTTTCTTTTGATCACAACTAATAAAATTAGCATTAAAAGTGTACCAACTTATATGGGCAGCAAAATATTACAGAATAACACTAGGCAAATATCTTAATTATTTCCAAAAGTATTTTTTAAATAAAAGTTGAACTTGCTTTGTCTATGTTTGCATTTGGTTTCTACATGTCAGAGTAAATGATATACAGAATGTGCACAGTCCCCGGAAATTAACCTGGATTCACCTACTTTGTGGTAAAACATGACAATATTAGTGGAGAGAATGTATTTTAATGTATTATTGTCTTGACAAAATACAGTATTTGGGTATCGTTGTACAGTATCTTATTCTTGGTGTTGCATCTCTCCAAATACAGGTAGTCTGTGATTGATCAAAGCTTACCTATGCAATTGTAACTTTGGATTTTGGATACTTTATGTTTTCATGATTTATCCATCAAGAATTTTTCACAGAACTCATCAAAAGCTTACGTGAACAAGTCAATTCAATAAAATAATGAAGCGCTTGTGAACATTTTTTTAAAGGATGCCAGGTGGAATGCTGTCAATCTATGCAGCACTGTTCTTATTCAGCTACGAGATACAATGTGCAAATGGAATTTTTCTTAGACATGTTGTTTATTATCTGTCTTTACCTACATTGTGAAGATTTATTTTTGAGGGAGTTACATTAAGAGCATATTAGTCTTATTGTTTACTTGGTGTTTGCATCTGTTTTGGCAGAATCATCAATTATAGATTCCATATTTTCTAAGATCTAATTTAAAAGAATATATATTTTTCAGAGTTATCTAGTTATAAAAATCCATATGAAATACTATTTTTCACTACAAATCATTTCTTCAGCTTATATTAGGATTGGTCAGAGGCAAGTGGAGATCAACAGAATATAAACAGTAGAAAGTCAAGACTAACATATTTCAGAAAATAACGCAAGTCTGCAAAATTTCAACAATTTGGCTCTTGCTTTTAACGTTTACAGAAGCCTTTAGAAATTTCACCCTTATGGATGAGCTCCTTCCTGCAACTAACACAAAAGATGGGAATGGACAGTTCAAATTACTTTTGTACAGGGCATCCATTTACACTACAGACATGAGAATCTTAAATACAAACCAAAATGGTAGCTCATTCTTAAGAACTGGGAAAAAAAGGTCTCAGAAAAGTCAAGGAGGCACAATCAGTATTACAATGACCATCTACTGTCTTGTTCTGCTATTTCTATGCCATTCCTGTGGCTCTAAAACAGCAAAACTAGTTAAAATGTTTACTGGATGTCTTCCTAATGCATGGAGTCTCCCATGGGCAAAGAGGTGACACAAATTGTTTGCATTATTTCCCCTGAAGTATTCAGTGCAAAATACAATTTGGGAGAAGGAGACAGGTAGTAAGTGTGTCTGTCAGTGGCGTTGCATCTTAATGGGATTGCTGCCAGCTGGAAGAAATTGAAACAAAACTCCAATTGCTTTGAGGTGGGTTGGGCTGAAAGCTAAGTCAGCTGTGAGCTCTTTAGTTATTGCCTTCATTTATGCTTTTGGTAGAGGTGAGAAGACATCTTATCAGGTATTCTCCTAGAGTTGAGAGGTAAGAAATTTTATCTGCCTTGCTTTCAGGAATGTCAGTAGCTTCTTGGGTTGATATTAGATAATGAGTTATTCTCTTACTACTAAGATACATCCTGTGGGGAATTTTTCAGCCTTGCAACAATGAAGATGCAAAAGCGGTTTAAAAGTCACAGATGGCATTAGGAGGCAGTACCCTTGTCATCTTTCCTTACTTACAATGCTGACTCCCATACCTCCATTCAAAAGTTTTGAGGTATGCTGTAAAGGAACCAAAACATAACAAAACCTATGCTTTTAAGCACAATTGTTCTGGAAGGCTGCAAGTAGTTATGAGGCAAGAAACGGTATGATACTTAACCAGTGGTACCTGAGAACAGATTGCTGACAATGCAGAACCCTCCACCTCACCTCTGCTAGCTGAGTAATCTGAGCGGTCTCAAAGGTGTCCTCATACTCTTTTAACAAAGCTTTCAAGATAAATTATTGTTCTGCTATGCATTGTGGCTATTGGCCCCCACTTGCTAAATCTGCTTTGTGAGTTCAGGGTGAATTCGGAAGCTCAAATCCATCTAGCTGCAATAACTTTTGCACTGTTTTGCTCTAATATGCTTTGCTGAGAAATTTATGTATGACCTTTCCCCTGAGGTATGGATGCGTTCTGAGTAACCTCCACCAAATATTATTTCTTATCCCAGATCTGTGCCTGTTTCTCATAATTGTTTTTACAACAGTATCAACAGCACATTTTTAGTGAGCAAAAAGAACTAAAATGGTAAGTTATCAGCTTTTTTATCTCATGTGTGCAAAATGCAGACTGCTAACTAGAATAGTTAGGAATCCGTGGCTTCTCATCGGTGGTAGAACTTCAGCTTTATGTGCCATCTTAATAGTAGGATACAGTGTTACCATAAGTATTTTTTTCTGGTAATACTAGAAATGAATAACTAAGGATCCGTTGCTGAATAATGAATAAACTAAAGGCTCGATTAGCACCTTTCAGCTTTAAGATAATTTTAGTGCCACAGCTATTTGAGTCAAGAAGAGATGTCACTGAGAGTAAAAAGAACAAAAGAGCAACCATTTGAAATGCTGCTGTTAAACCTGTACTGTGTGGTTATTGTCATACGTTTGTCTGGTTTGTGAAACTCTCACTTAAGCTATTAGGACTGTCTCATACAGAAAAACCTGCAAAATTTGTTTTTATTACTATCACCAGTAGCAGTGGATCACGTATGTAGTAGCATAAATCAACATATCAGTTCTCAATATTTGATTCAAGAGCCTATTTCAAACAAAATGAATGAAGCAATAAGGGTCACAAAATGGTGAGCTAATTAATTAGGTATCTTAAAGAAGAGGAGACAGTTCTAGTTGAGGTATGTTAAAAAAGGGAAACTTTTCTGACCTCAACATAGAAGAACTTGTACAATAGGAGAGACAGAATATTTGCTGACAGAATTTAAGGTCTGAAGAACTAGTAAAAATGCTGTCACAGGTTTTAGTAAAAATATAGAAATTGTGGTTCCATGGCTAGGGAGTTTGCAGGACTATAGAGAATAAAAAATTTGTAATCGGGGGAAAAAAATCTGAATGCTGAAAATGTCCTTATATTCAAACTTTCGTTGTACAGGAGTAGTGATTATCCTCCTCCCCCTCTTTTACCACACACACATATACACACAAAAGTACTAGCAGTGTTAGTAGAACAACAAAAGAATCATCAGTATGTGTTACAAAATTTGGAGCTACAACTGCTAATACTACTGGTAGTAGTACAGTAACTAATGTACAGCTGAGAAACAACAAAAGATCAAGAAAAAATGTGATTGGATTTTGGTTCAGCTCTAATAACAAAAATAAATCCATCTCTCACTTATATGTTTCAGGTTTTGGGAAAAGTAACTATTTACAAACTTGCTTGAGGCTGAAAAATAACAACTTTGCCCAGCCAATTCATGGCACTCCTGCGTTATTGTAAATACCCAGATTAAAAATCCGTGCATCCTTGGCCTTACACTTAGCAGCTCATTTTGTTATCTGTGCATTTTTAAAAGAATGAATATTAACCGATATGCAATACCTACTGTTTTATTTTTGTTATAGACAAAAATCTATTCTTAGAAAGATATGAAAGCAATCCACGATACTGACAAAATCTGTACAGCCCTATGAATACGTGAAGCCATCCTGACTAAGTTTTGTCATAGTATGACTCAAAATCTATGTGGTCAAATTTGGCTTCTGTTCTTATAAGGGTGAATAGACCTATGAACAAACATGCATAGTGAATACCAACAGAAGCCAGCCTTGGAACATGTGCTTGTAGGGAAGAAACTAAAATTAAAACACCCTGATACGGATCGTGCTTCAGTATCTACTAGTAATACAGTAATGATGAGATCATATAAAAATGGGGAGCTGAAAGTTAGACTATTTGATTTCATATCTATTATTCCAGAATTTTTCAGCTGTAGGTATTCATATACAAGAGTATGAATCATGCACCAAATACTAAATTTTCATCAGTAAAACTGTCTCTGTTCCTGGCAGTTAGGTATCCTGCTTGCAGTGTTTTTAAATACATTATGTTTACTTTCATGCTGTTCAAAATAGCATACAGGCTCATTTCAAAACCCACTGAAGCCAACTAAGACTTCCCTTAAATGGATCACAACCATAGCACTTCATGGGGTTTGAGGGTTTTTTATTCATATTTTTACCTTAAACAATGAGAGTGGTATTTATTCTGCTTAGGAAGAACTATGAATGTTCTCACACTACAGCGTCACTTCTCATAGGCTGCCCGTTCACCACAACTACTCAAGTTCCTCTAGCTCATATTGCAATCTCATTTAGTGCCAAGTAGAAGTATTCCTGATCTCAGTAGAAGAAGAAAGGTTGAAGAAGAGGAACAACCTAACATTATTTAAGACACTCAATCTCTCCAGAGGATAAGCGCTGAAAAACATGCTAAGAGTATGTTGTGCTACTGCTAAGAGTATGATGCTTGTGCTACTGCTCGGACTATGCTCTCTGGATAAATTAGGCTTTCAGTCTCTTCAGATAATTAAAACTGCACCTTCTCTCACTTCATCCACAACCAACTTGCTTACTAAAAGACATTTTTAAAGTCTGATGAAAGGAATTTAACCGCTCCAGTGCTCTCTAATGTTGGATGTATGTTTAACAGCACAAGCTAGCAGGGCTTCTCAAAATCCCTAGTTAGGAGCCTGCACAAAGTGACGAGTCCTCTGGCTTTGTGGTGGTGGGTGTGTAACTGCAGTAACTGCAGCTGGGGTGTAAGGAAGGTGTGATCATCCCTCCAGAGAGAGCGAATTGGAGAGACTGAAGAGAAATCCTAGTAGCTGCCAAACCTTAAAAAGCATGTTAGGTTCTTTATGTTAGCAGCAATTTGTGGTGGTTATGGCGTTTATTTGGGTGTGGGGTTTTGGGGGGGGCTAGTGTGTTTTGTTTTGGTTTGTTTGGGTTTTTTTCTTTCTTCTTTCTCAAGGGGGTGTTGGTGGAGGGGAAAATTGTGGCTAAAGAAGTTGATGCATCAGGACACCAATGTCTCTTTGCTTTATTGTGAGTGAAAAACCCACTTACTTTATATAGGTCTGGACAGAACTTCAATGGAGAGGCTATTATTGGTAAAGATGGCAATTTGCGGCAATAGTCTTTTCAGTTTCTGTGTGTAGAAGGCTTCTCAAGCACATATTGAACGTATAGCAGTTGATAGGTTTTTATCTTTTGAATGACTGCACAACTTTTGAGTGCAGTGTGTGACATGAAATGATATAGCAAATAATTACGAATTTAGTGAAAGTAACTGTAAACATTCCGCTTAAGCTGGTTTACTAAAAAAAAAAAGCAACGTAGCACAAGACTGGAATTCTAGAGGACAATTACAGAATGTAATATTAGAGCTTTCAGGCTTGTCATGAAAATTGGAGACCCTCTTAAGCTTGTGTGTGGTGGCTTTTTTAAATTCCAATTAGTTATTAAAAATGTGATTTGTTAGAGACCAGTGCACAACTTCTATACTTGGAGCCCACTGAATAAAGGTATTAGCAAATCATCAATGCCTCTGATCTTAAGGACAAAACCAAAACCTTGAGGAGCGCAGAGAAGTGATGGAGGATTGTTTCTAGATCACTGCGGATACTCTCACTCTTTGCTTCACGTAGCCCAAATGATGTGACAAGTTCTAGTTCCAGTGAAGACCATGTGATTGAAAAAAACATGTGGAGCTCAGCAAGGCATTCCTAATCTGTACAATAGAGAAAGAGGATCTTTTGGCAGTTGAAAATTTGGAACTGTATTTAAGCCAGAAGGGTGCTCATTGTCCTTTATCATCCAAGACCAAACACATTTATAGTACTTCTTCATATGTAAAATGAGCTGAAGTTTTTGGTTTTGTTTTTGTTATGCCTGTCCAGCTATTAATTAATCTGTTAAACTGCAGACTCATGCTTTTGTAATTACTTTTTCTGGCCACATATTTCTTTTGTTCCTTGTTGCACCGTAACCAATTTTCAGCAGAAAGGATGAAGGTTGTTCTTCCCTAGCCTAAACTCACGACCGTGTCCTGTCTCACTGGTATGAAATAGGGGTGCTTTGTGCCAGCACAGAGAAACATGGAGGGACAGGGACTAACGGTGCCCCTCTGGTTCCCAGGGTAATTTAGGAAGAAGTTAGGCCTCTAGCAGCATAAGCAAGGGCCCTTTTGGGGCAAGTAGATCAGGGAGTACTCTTTCACTTAAGAATTCTCAGACCAACAATGTAAATATTAATAGAGTTTTTTCTAGGGTTAGGGAGTTACTGAGTACACAGGGAAGATGAGAAGGTAGACTTGCAGTTCTTCACATAGACAACTAAAGTTTGCTTAAATTCTGTTGCAAGTACCAAGTAATGCATCTGCCCTGTGCAATGTAGTGCTGAATGCAGTTGCCTAGGCTAGCTGCAATGGGGCAAATATATCTAGATAGCAAAATGTTGTAAAAAAAAAAAAAAAAAAGTATTAGCTTAGATTTTGAAACCGGGAGCTAATTAGCCATTTTACAATGCTGTACTTAAATGCTTCTGGTTGCAGAGTTATGTTTTGTGAAGTAGGAGTATATCTGTTTTTTTGATTGGGCCCAAAGCAATTTCATATAAAAATCAGAACATGAACAACTTTCTTCATATTCAGCTTATAAAGAGGTCCTTTGAATTAGAGAAAGAGAGTAACTATGATAATGGCTCAGCTGTCTGAGATGTACCTGCTGAAGCTCTTGCATGCAGCAGGATTGTAGGACTGTAAAAGCTTCTGAATTTCAAAAGAGAAGCAGAATGAGACCAGGCGTAGGCTGCAGCTGTAATCTGTGCTTGGTAGCATACAAGTCCTCTCCCATGAATCACACTTCAGAGAATGCTGTGGATTCTGTTTAGCCTCTTGGGATACGTCTCCCCCTCTCCAGGCTGCAGTCTAATACTACTTCTACTCCTCATCTCCCCTTCTGTGGATAAAATAACATTTAATTTGAGTTGTTAAGATGGAACCTAGGAAATCCATAGTTCTAATATAGATATCTTCTGACACAGTTCACGCGATTAATTTTATATGTGACCCAAGGCTGGAAATTGCTCTCTACTCTACCTACCAAATTTATCCCCAATAATAGCCCTGCCTCTTATGCAGATGTTCATGTTCTTTCTTCCTCTTGTTGTATTTGGACCAACATTTTAATCCACATTTATCTTGTGAGGTGGCTAACTTCAGCAGGTTTGTCAGGCTTTCTTTGTCCTTCCCTAAATTAGACTATTGTGAGAATTATTTGCTTTATTCTTTCACAGTCCTGCTTCTCTCCTACTCTTTTCCATTTTGACCAGCTCTTTGATGCTCTTCCTGTATCATGTTGCTCTTCTCTCTTGTGCTTTTTTTGAGCTACTGTCTCTGAACTCTGTTATGTTCCTTCTCTTCACATGAAATCTCCTATATTTCTTTTTTGACTTTATCTTATGTTGATAATTTGCTGCTCCCGTGTACTCACTCAACCTATGTCTATTTTTCTGTTTTGCCATTCACCAAGGTTCTTTTGATTTGTTCTCACTGAAACATTACTCATTCTCTGTTCCTTATTTCCCAACTTTCAGTATCCTGTTGCCAGTTCACTCCTCCCATGCTTTCACTCACCCTTCTGTAAATTCAGTGTTCATCACTTCTACTGAAATTGTTTCCCATATTTTACTTTCCTCCTTCCAAAACCTTTTGCACTGCCTCTCATTGCAAGGTCCATCTTGCCAACTTTCAGCCGTGACTCACTCTTGACAATGTTGTTTCTCTAGCAAAGCCATTCTGGTGGAAATCTGATGACCCAGATGACTTTTTCCACCATGGATTTATTCTCTCCTTTTTTTTTTTTTTTTCCTAGTGTAATTAAATTCCATATATGTAGACCCATCTTTACAACATCTGAGTCAATCTTCTCCCACTGGCCTTTTTTCTTCTCTATATAGATTTCTGCCAATGTGATATAGTAAGATGTGCTCATCTGCTTTTCTCAGTTCATCTTTCTTTCCTCTATTGCTATCCCTTCCCTTTTCTTTTCATGATTACAGAAGTTTCTTGGTTCCTGTATTTATATACCCTTTCAGTTTACCCTAGAAATCTTACCTAGCTTCTGTGACTGTACTCTCATTCTTTGCCTTAATTTTTGCCTCTCCTCTGGTTCTTTCCCTTAAAACACATAAGCAGAACTACTGTGATTTATTTCTGTATAGAGTCTCAAAGATGCTTTCTTATCCATCATCACAAATAAAACCTATCTATTGTTTCCATGGTTCCCATTTACTGGAGCATCTTCTCCTTGCCTCTTGCTTTGCCTCGAGCTTCAATCTTTGAGTCTTCACTGGCTGCTTTTCCTTATTACGTTAAACAAACTTCTTGTCTTCAGGACACTGTTATCGTACCCCTGCTCTCGGGTTCTTACCACAGAGATTCTAATTTTGACCTCTGATTAGCTCGTACTTGTCACTGGAACAGTCTAAAACAAGCATGTTTGTGCTTTGCTATGTGACCTTTTATGCACAGGAAGAGAAACTTCCTTTTACAAGACTACATTGTTATCCTGCTTTAAATCCCTCTTTTGCTATAACTACCAAAATTTCCTTATGCTTTCATAAGGCATTGTGTGGAATAAGGTTGAATGAATGATAGGAAATTTGCCGCTATATTTGTGACCAAACCTAATGTTTACTAGCTTTTTAAAAATGTAATAAAGTCATCTCGTCAAGCTCTGTAAGACCTGTGAAAGAGCAACCCTGTGGTATGTGAGCCTTAGCTCATGAATCACCTGCATAAGAACTATGGTAACATCAATGATAAAAGCTAAACAGCAACTCTAATGAAGACATAACCTACACTACTGTCATCACCTGAGGTGCCCACTGAGTGGGTACCGCATTTTGTTTGTTGCTTTAAAACAAATTTTTAAGTGAGTCTCATGTTTGTGTATCCCTAAAGCAGATGCTATGTGTGTTGTTTCTCCTCGCCCTTGTCTAGCAGCCAGGATTTTTCTGCACACCCACTGTTAGACCCACTGTAATATTCTTGTAGTAGTACATTCTTTATGGAAGTCTAAAGGTCACCTCTAAAATGACTGCTGTGGGAGATTCTAGTCTTAGTTAAATCCCTATAGAGCACAGGCAACTCCATGTGCAGTCACTGACACAACTCTGGATTTTCAGAAACACAACTCAGAATAGAACTGTTGTATTTTTGGCTCTACTCAAGCATTAGTCAGTATTATGTACTGGTTGTCGTCTTCTCACTATTTCATGCTAGTTTGTGGATGTTGCTGAAACAGCTCATATTTAAATGCCTACTAAGTATTTAGGTATTAATGCTTTATAGGATTTATGTTTCCAACTTTCTGAAGTAAGTGGGGTGTGCATAGTGAAAAGAAAAATAACTAATAGGTTCTTGTATTCTGCTGTGGTCTGGATCCATGCCACTAATTAAAGATCAAAATCTATCTTCATAAAAGCAAGGGTCGAATGCTTGTTTTATAAGGAAGACTTTGTTTTCACAATAGGTTCTTGCATTTTCCTGAAACTGGGATCAAGTCTGTATGTTAAATTTTGACTGGGTGATATACTTAGCTAGTGGACACCACTACCCTATATGTCAAAAGACAAACGGAATACCAGATACTTCCACAAACAGTTACAGGCAGAAAGTTCACGATCAGCTTTGCGACTTTGGTTTATGCTTCTGGCTCTGGAGAGACAGGTGTTCTAGCGGATACATACTGTTTCTGGTTTTCCTTAATATAAAATCTTTTCTTTCCCCTTTCTTTTCCCTTCTCCTAAGCCTCTAGAACAGCACATTCAATTACCCTTGCCTAGCAAGTGGATTCTTGAGGTGGAATCTCTCTCTACTCTAGCTAAAACTAAAATTTTTCCAAGTCTCTAAGTTAAACTTCCTGTTTTGTGAGAATGGCAAATGCACATCCACACCATAAAGCTCATCTTCTGTTGAATTTCATGTCCTTGGCTCAAAGTTTGAAGGTGTAGCAGGATTTTAAAGAAAAGTTTTCAATTTCTTTTACTGTGGATGGAACAAATAATTTTCCTGAAGTGCTCTGTTCAGAAGTGCCCAAGCCATTTTTTGTATGAAAAATTTCCCCAGACATTTATTTAGAGATAGATATCTGATGGACATAGTTTCAATGTAACTACTTTCCCAAGGATTTAAGCAATGGAAAACAGCAATATAAATAATATTGTCATCCAACTGCAACAAAAAGTTGTACTACCAACTAAGAGGTTGCATTAAGGAAGAAAAAATAATCCAGTCTTTTTCTTCCTAGGTCAGCTTTTTTTCCTTCCTCTTCTTTCAGATTTCAATGATTGTCTAAAGAGAATGTTAGTAATGTCTGTGGCCACAGTTCTAAAATAACTTTATTCTGTAATAAATGCACTTTAATCACCATACATTAAACAGTAAACTAACCCCTGTGAAATTATTTCAAGCTTTCATTTATACTGCGTGCATTTCTGGGACTTTTTCTTGTTGCTTTCCTGGATGCAAAACTCTGAACCAATTTCCTCACTCCTTATTAGCCT
>NW_009649175.1:125320-172035 GCF_000708025.1 Charadrius vociferus | reverse complement strand
GGGGAAGTGATGCCTGCTTAGTAGAAGACTTGATTTCTTCCTCAGTAAACCACCTTGGGTATTTCCTTATATATCATACTCCCTCATGTCTTTTTCTCTTTCATTAATAGTGTAAGAAGTGATTGAAAGTTAAACCCTGCAAAAACAAGGTTTTGTTAAAGTACTGGAATCCCCTGTGGATGCCTATAATCATTAGAAACTGATTACATTAGGTTAGCTTAGGCTTGTAAGTCCTAGATGTGTGCTGTGCTATTTCTTGCTAGGTTTGCTTCTGTTTGCTTTTACGTGGGTGAGTGCCCAAACAAGCAGGTCCACTACCTATAAACTTTCAGTTAAGTAAAGAGAGAGAAGAAGCAACTGGAACCAATAAGCTGGGAAAGTACAGCTTGGGTAAGGTTTTGTTTTCTTCCTCTGGTAAGTGTATGTTCTGTAATACTACATAGAATTAACCAAGATTGCTGGCAACTACAGCTAAAACTGCTGTGGAAAGTTTTCTGCAACCTTTTGAACTTCATTTTACTTCCTTATATCAGGTACTACTGGGGAAAAATTGTATGTATCGTCTGGCTACTAGGATGGAAATACTGTAAAGAGCTGAATAAGATGAGGCTTCTAAAGCTCTGAGCGTGCAGGCTGGTGGTGGTGAAGCTAAATTATTAGACTACTGGTACCACTTGCATTGGAGGGAGAATATAGCTTTGTGCCTACAATGCCAGCTCAAATTCCTTTTTTTTTTGCCAGCTCAAATGCCTGCTGCTAGCAGCATACTGTATGCACAGTCTCTATTTTGACTGTTACAGTCACAGCAGTTGGCTTTATTCTCAGCCTAGGAGCCAGTTCCTTTCAATAAAATCTTGGGGGGGGGACATCTTTCAAGGCAGATTCTGTAACTCTGCGTTCCACGGTAACGTGCCAGTAGCTAATGCAACAAGCAACAATACTCGGATCTTTCCTTAAGGAAATTTTTACAATTGAATTGTGTTGTTGTAGTGTCATTCTCCTTCCTCCCCAGCCCCCTTACTTGGGGACGTGATGAGAAAAGGGATTTTATGATTGCAAACAGATCAGTTTGAGCAAGACAGTAGTGATGGGTGAGGGCAAAGAGCAAGCCTAGATATGAAACCAAAAAATGACTGGTTTTATTGACTATAAAAGTATGGACAGAAGAATGTGCTACTAATAAACAGCTTGCTCAGTTAAATGAGCTTCAACAGGTTTATTATATAAACCAGTGCAGAATTTTGCTCAAGTATCCTTCCCACTCCAAAACCCAAACTTTTTGGCCTTACTTCGATAGTCAAAATAGATCACTGTTAGCTCAGGATTTGGGGCATGTTAATTTTGTCTTGGAGAAGAATTACTCATTTTAGTCACGACAAGATAGCCCATATATATAATTAGATTTGACAAATGTGTTTTCTTAACATTTTGAGCAGCTTCAATTGTCAGAAGGCAGATGTATTAGTTTAGATGCACATATGCAGCATAATGTGGTCATTCACAGAACAAGATTTTTTTTAAGACAAAGTTTAGAGAGAACTGTGCACAGAGAAAGGAAGCAATAGGGCTTTCCATTAGCGTAACTGAAAAGACTTTTATCTAATTAGAACCTTACAGCCATGAAACGCTTACATTTTTAATATGAAATCTGATCTAAAAAAGCAGAACAAATTCTACATTGCCTTATTTTCTGAGTGTGTTCCAAGACAAAGGAAAACTGGTGAGAGGAAGTTTATCTTTATGTAGCCAGGACAGTAAAATGTGGTAACATAATAGTTTGTAAAGTTATTCTTTTCCTGAACTTTAAAAAGGAGCGACCATGAGTGTGAAAGATGCTTTTCAGTGTATGTGGGAAAACTTCTTCAAATAAATCAAACTTTCTTACTGTTGTGAACTATTTGGAAATAGTATCTACTACTCTGCTTTACAAAGCAGTAATATAATCACCACATCATATTCCTACTTGAAATAGTAACATCCAAATATCATTGCCATATATGCAACAGGAATGACTAGAAGCCAAAAAAATGTAAAATCAATAGTGTAAACTAATTTACACAGTGTTTACATACTTCATATCTTCTCTTTGATAAGGAGGTGCTACTGTATCCTTTTCTGTGTTAAACATATTAATGAATGGCAAGCAGGATAGTTGATATGTAAAACACTGGGATATGAACGATGCATCTGAGTGTGTTGCAGAAATATGCAGTAGGAAACACTCTGCAGAATGTACAAGTTGTCTGAAAAGAATATTTTTTTCTTGAAAGTGTCTTTCTACCAAACCGTTTGTCATAAGCGATTGTTGAGGCCAATAATGTAAAGTTTAAAAAAGATCTGCTTATCTTATATAGGCATAAAATTTCCAGAGTTATCATAATTACTGATGCATTTTGGAAGTAATGCGCATCCTCTTGTCTCTAGCCAGCGTCTTTTTCAGGATGAAACTTGAATAAAGAGAGGAGAGGGAGACCCATCTGTGCTTCCTGCAAAATTTTTAATCTGTGACACAGAGATTTGTAGAAAATGTCACAAAGAATTTGACCAGTGGTCTAATCAATGGCATGAAAATGAAGCGTCTGATGATCAGGACTTAAAGGAAAGCCAGTTTTAAAAGTTCTGAACGTGCCAGAATAAGCTTGATTAATGGAGCCAACTCTAATTTTTATATAATTAAAACAAGAATTTGGCCTGATATCTAATACAGTAATTTCATTCTCTCTGTGTGGCTGGAAAGATACTCATTAAGAAACAGCTTCCTCAAGTCTTATTTTTTATCTTCTATGACCATTGGAAAAAGCCAATTACTTGAAGAAAGTATAACTCCTCATTTTGGGGGGTTTTCACATCTTTGATGTACTAGAGTAAGTAAGGTTGTGCTAATTACTATTCTATTAATGTTTATGCTATTATTTTAATTTTCTGCTGATTAATATGATTTTCATGTGCTAATGTCCTTCTGACATGCAAAGGGAAGTAAGATAATACAGCTGATATTGACTTTTTTGTAGAATTTTAGACCAGGTAATACCAATGCACAGTGCATTTGGGGCAAAGGATTCAGCCATCGTTATATTTAAGTACTCAAAATGCTTAAATTACAAGCCTGCTCATACACTGTGGTCCATACAGGCAAAGATGACAGATAAGCACTCTGAAGTGCCATGTATCATAGAATGGTTTGGGTTGGAAGGGACCTTGAAGATCATTTTGTTCCAACCCCCCTGCCACGGGCAGGGACACCTTTCACTAGACCAGGTTGCTCAAATGCCCATCCAACCTGGCTTGGAACACCTCCAGAAATGGAACACCTCCATGACTTTTCAAACAGAATGGAAAGTGGCTTAGCAACTTCACCCGCCAGTTCCCTCAGGATCCACAGAAGGATTTCATCAAGTCCCACGGACTTGTGCACCTTCAGGTTTCTTAGATGGTCTCATACTTGATCTTCAACTACAGTGGGCAGTTCTTCATTCTCGCGGTCTCTGTCTGCCTTCTGCGACTTGGGCGATGTGGCTAGAGCACTTGGTGAAGACTGAGGCAAAAAAAATAATGTTGAGGTGACTTGGTGTACTGACTGGATAACTAGTTTAGAACAACTGAGAATAAGATTGTCATGGTTAGTTTTTGGAATTGGTTATTGCAGAAGTCCTCTTCTAGTTAATTAATCTTCTGCCCGTGGATTTGGGATGGATTTACAGGCAGGTGTTAGAGCATGGAGATTAAAAGAATGCAGTGAGAAGGCAGGTTTAAACAGGAGCAAGAAAGAAGAGGGGAAGTTGAAATACCATATAGGAGATCTTCAGAATGGAGTAAAAGCTGCTATTCTGAAAATGTGTATGTTAATAATGTTCTGGGAATCTAAGGAAAGATGGGAATGAGTGGGATATCAAAGCACATTTTAATCAGTGTACTGCACATACTGGTTTTTTTGAGTGTTCACTTTTGTGTATGTGTGTGTGTGTGTGTTCAGAGTTCCAGTTGCGGAATTTTCCGCTAATCATCTATTTATCTTCTTCTAACTAAAATATAATACACAATACACCAGCACCAATCCTGACCTATACTGACTCATTCTGGTAGTTGTGAATTGTATCCAGGTCTACATTGGTTCAACTATGTATCTCCCTTAAGCAGGGTTAGAGTTAGGAAGGGATTTAAAGATAAATATAGAATCAGTAAAAGTATTTAAGAGTGAGTGATTGCAAGCTCAACTGTCTGAGGCTAACATCCCAGGAAACTTCAGGAATGAATATGTAAAACTGTCATGCATTGACTCTGTTTAGTCTCCATACCTTTTTCTCTGATGTTAAGGGATTAACAATGACTGCCATTGTTTGTGCTTCCATACACGCATGGTTCACATTCCCAGATACATTCACATTTACATACTGGAAACCGCTGAAAACGGATCCAGTGTGTTGCAATAACATGCCTAATGCCAAGATGCTGTTACAGAATTGTAGACCTCAGAGATGCATACCAGTGGGGACTTGGACCTGAAAGCAGACACATATACTCTACCTTTCCACTTGTCAGCCCATGATAAATCAGAAGAGATCTGTAAGTGACTTTAAACATGTTCAGAGATAAAGCTATACAGAAACTAAGATCAGGGTAGCCTACTGTGACAAAGAATGTACAAATAACAGAAGAATAATAATGCCTCGTGCTAAACAGAAGAGTCTGAGATCATGACACTTGTTTCTACCACCTGAGGAATGAAATCCTAGATATATAATTTATTCCCCCCTTCTAAGAATGATGTTTTTTCGTGTAAATGTGCGATGCTAAGAAACTAAAAAAGCGGAGCTTTATTCTTTATTTTAACCATATAACCCTTCTTCAGTACTGCAGCTGATGTAATTGTCCTTATCTATATCTGTGAAGCACCTGCCTCGAAGTTTTTATGCTGTGGTATATCTCAATTAGCATTATTTAAAGGTTAGCTAAAACTATTTATTATTTGATGTAATTTATTTCTACTACCGTGACAGCTACTGTGAGAGTAAAGCAAGATCTCACTGAAATCCCTGGCTGATAATCACTTTTGGCAAGACCAAAAACAAGACTTGAAATCCTCAAAAATAAAGCAGTATCTTATAAAACATGTACTATTAAATGTATACACATTAATAAATACACGTTACACACTAAAAGAGAAGTCCTGTAAATATAAGTTCGTATTTTTCAACCAGAGCAGTAAGGCCAAGTAGGAACGTGACCTAACCCACCCTGCTGTGTATTTAAGTGAATCTTATCCTATGATGTAGGTGATGTGGGGAAAGAAAACATACATATTGGTAAATCCAGTGCTGAAATATCTTTTGTTCACTAAAACTTCTGCTGTGATGCTTAAGAAAGAGAGAAAGCAAAGTACATGAGGTTGTAAGTAGCTGTAGTTTAATTTATTGTCTCACAAAAGCCAGAGGTTTAACATCTGGCATGGATCATTCTTTCCCTCTCATAGTGTGGAATCATCCTCTTCAATATGTATTTTAATGCTTTGTCACGTCTACATTGAAATGCTAGTAAGTTCATGCAGGGAAAAATTTCCAAAGACTTCTAGGTCAGCTTTGAAAATGGAATTTGAGAAACTTAGTCTTATTAAAATGTAGTAGAAGTTATGTTTCTTTAGTAGGCTCTGAATTTTTTCTTAAGCCTACCTCTGAGGATATCTCAGTGGCACGTAGTTTAGTTTGTAAAAATACTCACTGAAGACCCTCTAGACACAAGTATACAGACAGCAATACAGGTGCCAAAGTGGGCTGGGGTCAGCATATGATGAGGAAGCCATGACACCTGTGATTCTGCTGCCCACTGTGCTTAGAGCTTAGTGGGAGCAGCAAGCCCTTCCTGGAAAAGAGGCAAGTTAGCGCCAATCAGCTATTAGTAATGTGTGTTCCCTCTGTGAGAGGTAACCGCTTCCTGCTGTTGCCTTCTGCAGAGTTCCAACCGGTAGGCTTAACCCCTAATTTGGGAAAGAATAATTGCTCTAACAGTCACTGAAAAGCTGTCAGCCCTTGCTTGGGATAGCGCTTCCTGTGCTTTTTGTGTGAAACATTTGCCTTGTAGTCACTGTTCACTTCTACTGCATCTCAGAATTTCCTGTATTAAAAATGGGAGAAAGGAGGCTTAATAACACTTAGCTTGGCTATGGGAAGAAGCTTACGAAGTTTGTTGTAGTAGTGCATCACTGTATTGATTAAGCAGGATGCAGGTAGTATGTGTAACACTACTGTTCTCCAAGAGGAAAGAAGACCTGTTACTGTAGTCTGCAAAGATCAGTAACTCTCCCTTTTACAAAATCATGAAGTAAAGATAATTACCTCCTTTTGCTTCCTTATTTAGTTATTTAAATGTTCAGTGCAAGAAAATTCAGGAGGACATCTGTCTAAGTACAAGATACTGATATAAATAGAGAGACTGGGAAAAGGAGTTGTGAGCCTGTTTCGTTTTCTACTTCAGGAAAACCAGTCAGAACAGGACTGTGCAGGAAAAGCACTGCCATAAGCTCTTGCTGAGGGAGAAATTGGGGCACAGCTCAGCACTGTTTGTTTTCATGTAGGTTTAGATAATAAAACACAGAAGGCTGAAAGGGAGATTTGATTTACTATTGTTCAGAAACCACATTTTCTTAATTCTGCAAGCTTCAGCTGTCCCTACGTTTTTGCAAGGGTTTTAGATTTTTGCTTTTCTTTACATATTTTTCCATCTGTATTTTCTGTTTGGGATATTAAAAGGTTTAGAAGTCTAGAAGAGGAGGAGAAAGTGAGTGGTTTGCAGCAAGGAAGTGGAGTCACTCATTTCATTCATTTCTCTTCTCATTGTTTGGCAGGTGGAAAGCACAGATTTACAGAGCTGAACTGGATCAGCTGAAGAAGTGGGGGAAGAAAAACAAAACAAGTACAGCACCATTGAAAAGAGCTCCAGCTTTATCTAGCAGCATCACCACAGCAACCAGAAAATACAATTAAAAGACAAGAGCTAGAGCAGAGAAGGTGAAAGTGCAGCTCCTTACCTTTGGACAGAAGGCAGCAAAATAATTATGCAGAACAGAAAAGAGTATTTGAAGGATCTAGCCAAACTGTGGCAAAGGGAAGTGTCCCTTCATTAACAGGAATGTGCCACTGTTTATGCACTGAAAAGGGGAGTGCCATGAGACCTACTGAAGAGACTATTTCTGTGGTTGCTTATCTACATGTGTTTGCACCCCTGCTGGGACTGAATTAGGTGGTACAGGCATCTTGGATCATCAGGCATTGGATAGCGACTTTTTTTTTTCCGTTCAAGGTGTACCTGGCACGCGAGCTAAAAGACACCACAGATCTTTGTCTCACTCTTTTTGCGCCTCTGAAAATCTCCAACCTTTCCCTTCTGTAACTGCCTGCTATACCATGGGATGTCGGCAAAGCTCTGAGGAGAAAGAGGCAGCGCGGCGGTCCCGTAGGATTGACCGCCACCTGCGCTCTGAAAGTCAGCGACAACGAAGAGAGATTAAACTCCTCCTCCTGGGTACCAGCAATTCTGGGAAGAGTACTATTGTAAAGCAGATGAAAATCATTCATAGCGGTGGCTTTAACTTGGAGGCTTGCAAAGAATACAAACCTCTAATTATCTACAATGCAATTGACTCCCTCACACGTATCATTCGGGCTCTAGCCACCCTTAAGATAGAATTTCACAATCCTGACAGGGCATATGATGCTGTGCAGCTTTTTGCCCTGACAGGTCCAGCTGAGAGCAAAGGTGAGATTACCCCTGAGCTTCTGGGAGTCATGAAACGGCTCTGGGCAGACCCTGGTGTGCAGGAGTGTTTTTGCCGCTCCAATGAGTATCACCTAGAGGATAATGCTGCATACTACTTAAATGACCTAGAAAGGATTGCAGCACTGGACTACATCCCTACAGTGGAAGATATTCTGCGTTCTCGGGACATGACCACAGGGATTGTAGAAAATAAGTTCACCTTCAAAGAGCTGACTTTCAAAATGGTGGATGTGGGTGGACAGAGATCTGAACGCAAAAAATGGATCCACTGTTTCGAGGGGGTTACAGCAATAATTTTCTGTGTGGAGCTGAGTGGATATGACTTGAAGCTGTATGAAGATAACCAAACAGTAAGTGTGCCTTCTGCTCCTTATTATCTTTCCTTCTCTTCCTTTCCACCAACCCACTATTTGGCCTTTTTTTCTCCCCCATATTCCTACCCTATCAAGGCAGCAATCCCTGAGTTCCCAGCCCCACATGCGATTTCCTTCCTCTCACCCCTAATCTGTAGTAAAATCCCAGAAGCTATGATTCCTTTATTTGGATAGTTTTTCCCTCTTGACAGATTATTTATTTATTTATTTAATGTTACTTTTGGGAAATTGAGGTGCTCTTCACATGACAGCAAGTTTTTTTGGGTTGGGGTTTTTTTTTGGATGGTTTGTTTTTTTTTGTGCGTGGGTGTCTTTTTGCTAAATGTTTGCCTGGTTACTCCCATGTTACTCCAAACATCACTTAAAAAAGTAGACAGTAGTGACATCCTGGTGTATAGGGATGGTTGATTTGGACACCATGTTCCAAGAAATTTTTATACAATGTTTCAAATCTAACTGGATCTCAATAAGTTTACAGAAAGGGATCTTTCAGCCAGGTTTAATGATCTGGTTTTGGCAGTCCTCTATGGAAAAGTATTACTAATCAGCCTTAACTGTTGTTCCTTATCAGACACCGCCCCTCCTCCCCCCCATTTCTGTGTAGTACACACATCTATATTAAAGTTTCTCTACAGAATACCTTAAGTCAAATGTAGTATACTGCACATGTATGCGTAAGAACTGTATCATCTGTGTGACATCCCCTAGTGCTTGTATGGGTGTGACACCACTTTATATGCAGCCGTCTATTTCCTTTTCCCTTTTGCCCTAAAATAATAATTTCAAAGAACCCTTGAAACTCTCATGAGCAATTACTAACTCGTATGGACTTCTTTAAAATGATAAAGTGGGGGAACAGGTTGGGAGAAAGGGGAATTTCCTCCACAAGCAGACTCAGTGAAAGGGAGTACTGAAGCTCTAGATAAGATGTCTGTCGCAGTGCAGATCTCTCTGTTGTGAATTTCCTCTACCCTGAAAAGCTCCACTCACTTCCCTGTCCTGGAGAAGGGGCCAACTGTGACCTTCTTCATTGTTATTTATTTTGTACTGGACTTGCGTAATGTCAGCATAGTTGCATACCTGATTTTTTAATCAAAAATTGTTTATCGAGAGCTCCTGTGTTCTTTAAAGATGCCAACTACATGGTCATGTTTTTGACGATGACTGGAATAACTGCAATGGCTTTAATGCCTAAATGTGAAAGCCTATGAAACATTACACGTTTTATGTAACACATGCCATTCACTAGATCCCTGAGGCAAGGTGAACTACATCGGTATCTGAAACAACTTCAATGCCTTCTATCTAGTCTGCTGTTTATACAGTGTCGCTTATCATAGAATCACAGTGCAGATTAAAATATTGTCAAGTGACCTAGCGGATTCCACAGCTCTGGTGATAGCAGTTTATAGCAACTGAGATGGAGAAACTCCATGAGATGGGACAGATTAAAGAAAGGAATTCCATAGGTGATACTTCTGATGTATTTTCCAGAGTTTGTATTGGAAGTTGACAGCAGTCACTGAGGTAGAGTTGGAGGAAGATGCTAATATTTCCTTCCAAGCTGTATGAAAAATGAACAAACCAAAAAGAAAAAAATATGAGACGCAACCTGTAGAGCAATACTTCCCAGAGCTCTCACCCTTGGCTTTTTGTTTGCTTGTTTGTGCTTACTGCCATGCCTCTCAGTGAAGTCTTGCCTGTTCAAGTTCTGGGTTCTGCAACCAACTCCTTCCCTCCAAACCACTATAAGACAAGATCATCACCGGAGAAAATATGTGAAACTTCCTTCACATCCCATGCATGTAGGAAAGGGGTTCTTTAAGTACTGCTTCATACAATCCTTTGTCGTTATTGGTAGAGCGATGTGAAATTATTTCAACTCATTTTTACTTTTAATTCCTTTGTCAGTATTTGTGGTTGCTAATACAGTTTCTTTACAAAGATTTTTTTTTTATTAGAAGGGAGCTAAGTGGCAAGTTTGAGAAGCAATTATGCTTAGGTTTGAACCAAGACTACAAAATTGTTTCCAAAAATATTCCCTTTGTTTTACAAGCTTGCCTTATATGGTTGACTCCCTTTTGCATGCACTTTCTATGATTCTTCAAGGGAAAAAACTTATGGTCAAGAACATTCACTGAAGCTGAATTTTGATAAAACTTTTCAGAAGAACTTGAATTTTACTGCAAATGAAGTAAGCATTATGAGTACTAAATCTTTTACAAAGATTTTTATTATTAGAAGACAGCTAAGTGACAAGTTTGAGAAGCAGTTATACTAGGTCATGAGAAGTATCAGACCAGAGAAACTTATTTTTAGGGCGGGGGGGGGGGGGGCGTAGGGGCAGAGATTGTTACCTAATTTTTAGTAGCTTTGTCGTGTTTCTTTAGATCTTTCTGTTGTGCATCCATCATTGGCTCCATGTGTCTGAGGCTATTCTATGAGTACAGAATTCTCTCTTAAATGATATTTGCAAAAATATTTCCAATAATCCTTGTTGGCACTGTTTGAATTGGCCCTTTTTTGTTGGTATAGCTTATCACATTTCCCTATTCTCATCTTACGTAGTGATTTTACAGCTTATCTATTTTCTTCTCTGTGCTACACTAACTGATTCACCACTCACTGTCCTACACATGCTCTATTATCTGGATATTCTTGTTTTGGCATTAGTGCCTTCCTGTTGTAATAGATTTCTATATCTGCTTTTTGTTTAGTAACCTCCTCTTGACATGAGAGAAGCATTGCCCCTAATTCTTTCTCTTTGCTTTCAGTGACATTACGAAAAGTGCATCTTATTTATATCTACACCCTGACTGGAAGTTAATTTGTTTCTTGCAATTCTTTTGACTTTTCCTGCCTTGGTCTTCAGATTTAAAAATCAAAAACCACTAGCCCAAAGGGGGGGAAAAAAATAATCAATCTATAAAATTAAATTCTGCAGACATATTTTTATGATCTGTCAAGAAATTTGAGCACAGATGAAATACATGAGAACAGTCATCTTCAAGCTCTCACTTCTGTGGCAAAAAGGAGAGGGACACTAATAGCATTTCAGGGGGAATGTGACTGTATAATCATAAAGAACAGGTTATCTTTGATCCGTCTTTCTTTGGCTGTTACACTTTATCCATACATACATCTGTAATTTTACTGTGTAGAGCATGGCATGTTCCAGGTCTGCTGAATAAACAATACAGTGTTACACAGCACCGATAACTAAACTATGAGAAGTCCCTACACTGGTAGATCACTTGAACTGCAACACTGAGACTGCCACTCATGAAAAAAGCCCTACAAATAACAGCGTTACTGAGTCTAGAATGCCTCCTGGTGTAGTATCTATGGTGAAGAGAACTATTAAATGAAACTAATCTACTGTCAAACATAACTTACTGCTTGACAGAGAGCGTAAGCATCTGCTTGATTTATAAACTGCAAAAGTTGAGCAAGGATCTATATGCATATGACTTCTGTACTTCCTGTTGACAGCAGTGGATAAATGCTATGCATAAGCTCTGTCTTTATTAAGATGAGATAAAATAATGACTGGCAGATATGGTAAAAATTGAGGGGAAGAATGAGCTAGCTCTGCATACTGGTAGGTCCCAAATATAGCTAACTCGTGAAGTCTGTTCAGGGGGAGAGTATTGCAGTGACACCAATGAACAGAAGGGCGAACAAAATGTCCAAACTATCAGTTGCCCTGGACAATTTTTCCTTTGTGCATAATATTAAGAGACAAAATAAATTAAACTTTGTACTGCCTGGAAACAAATGAGAGAAGGGTAAGACAGAATTTTCTGGGGCCTTTGTCTTTCTCCTGGTACGCTTTATTCTGGATGACGCCATGTGCAGAGACAAAATCGCCTGAGTTAACACCTTGCAGATCTGGCCAAACAGATATTTTGACTTGTCTGTTCGAAATATGTGATATTTAGCTGATCACTAAAGAGCAAAGCAGTGAAAACTATAATTCTTCACTTCTTTCCCCGCCCCCCACCTGGTGCGTTTTCCTTTGTCACTCTCGATAACAATATTTTTCCTGCTTATCTAGGGTTATCTGCAAATGTGATCTGTGTCTGTTTTCATTTCCACAATGTCTTACACATTTTTTTTCTGCCTAACATGTAATAAATATAGCTTTATCTTTCCATGCGCATAGTTAGGATGACTCAACTGTGTAACAGCTGCCTTTCTTTTGACACAGTTGCAAAACTGGTTTGTACAATACCTTGGAATGCTATGGATTTATTATAAGATTATTAATCCTGACCAGCACTCTGAGAAGGTTGCCTTAGCTTTTTATATCCCCATGCTGATTTCTTCTCTATTATATCAAATAAATGACTTGGCTTAGTTTTCACGGTCCTTAGCGGCTCATTGACCCATTCTATCTTTGATTACATAATAAGATGTCATCTGTGGCCTTTGATAATGTTAAATTATCAAGTGATCTTTTTTCTGCCTTCTCACATGTTCTATCCTGCACTTAGGAGTTGCCTGTTAATATCTAAATGTCTCATCTTTATTTAAATTTCTCCTTAAATTAATGTGTGCTAGAGAATGTTAAACTTCTGCCTCTCATGCTGAAAAGTAGTCTTGCAGTTTCTTTGTGAGTCTCCCTATCTGTCTGTCTGTATGCGCTCTGTTTTGTGTTTTAAACCTGCTATGCATTCTGATGGATATTTTTCAGTTTTCTTATACGGTGTATGGCTGCAACAGGGTTCTAGACCATTATTATTCTATCTTTGAAAAATCTTTCTAAAGTAAATAATGAAATGAGTTAAACGTGAATGTATGATTGAGAATTCCTGAGGTCAGTAGTTGCAACAGATTCATATGCTGCAGGAGGTACCAAGCAAAGGCTGTACACGTCTGCTTTTTCTAAAAATGACACTAGTTTAATAATTTTATAAATATGAATGCTAAGGGAAAACTACTTGCATGTAACTTAAGGTTTAGATAACTTTTATTCTCTTTCTTACAGCCATTGCAAGTGAATGGAGAAATTTTAGGCTTTTTGGAGGCTTTTTTTTTTTTTGGTATAGCATCTTGTTAAAAGGAAGATGCAGGTGAAAAACACGAAATACTGCAGCAAACAGTTCAGACTGCAATGAGCCTCATGCAAAACAATTCACTGGGGTCATAATGGAAACTCTCAATTATCTAACAATAATTTACCTGGAGAGCCTTCTGTTATGCTAATTGTATGAATTTTGAAGAGAAATCCTGTTTCTGCCAGGAAATTTATCAAGTACACAAAACATTTAATTTTTTTTCTGAAACCAAATACTTAAGGAGCTTATTTGTCTTTCCTGATACTTCAGCTTTTTGAAAGTACAGTGTATTAAAACTCCTTTCTGGCATGCATCTGTTTTCCTGCAATACTAATAACAGTCAGGATAGAAGGGAAATTGTGATACATTTTATACACAGCCCTCTTGGTACCTGTTAGTATCAGTGTTAAAAAACCCCATATCATCAAACATCTTTCTGACAAACTAAGCCTCTTGGGAATCTGAGAAAAAGATTGACCTAAACCGTTCAGGTGCTCTCGTTTTTTATGAAGCCTTTCCATTTCAAGATATTTCATAGAGAACTCTGTGTGGGAGCAAAGCCTAGATGACATCAGCATTCATGTGTGTAATCTTTCAGCACTGCAAATGGAATTCTAGCATTGCCTTTTTTTCACTTAAATAATATATATATTCCCTTACCAAAGTTTAATTTTATATAGCGATATATCAAGTTGCCAGCCTGAAGACTTGTATCCAAGCATATATCTTCTACATTATGTAAATATTAGTAAAATAATGAATACACGTAGAAGAGAATGATCAATCAACTCCCAGTTTGCAGTTATTTTTACTATATATTATTCTAGGTCTGAAGGTTTATTTCTGGTTACATTGTTCACTATAATTGTATGCTTCTGATATGGATATCCACACATAGAACATATGGGACCGTAATTTTCTGTATTTCGGACTTGTTGCCGTCCCTTGAACTTTATATTCTATGTAACTTCAGATACTAACAGTAACTTCATACATAAACTATTCTGCCTATGTTTACTAAATTACTTCCTTTAATTGCAAAAATAAAAAGTTCACAAATATGATAATGCTTTACACTGTGGAGTATAAAAAATATACTCACTCTAATGACATTGTTTGATTGGATGAAGATGCCAGTATCAGATGGTAAAAGCCTGAGAAGTTTTGCTGTGAGGCTTATCTATTTAATGTTGATAGACTAATTCCTAAGACAAAGCTGTATTAAAACTTGAAGATAACACTGTAGAGCAGTGGGCTTAATTAAAAAAATTCAGAGAGAAAACAACAGGAAGACTTTTACCTATTTTGGAAATACATGGCATGAAAGTAGTGCTGTATTACTGCAGCATTCCCGCAATGGACCTACTGAGTAGTATTCATCTGCTTTGGTATCTAATATTGGTTGTCAGACTTGCGTCTCAATTAGATGACTAAATTTCCCTGCATATCTAGGTAACTGCAGGGAAAGGCTCAAATCAGCCTATGAAAAATGCCTGAAAGATGATATAACTATCTTTTTTGGTCTTTGTGACTGGCTGTATTCAAAACTCCTAGACTAGGTAAGGTGGTTTACGGTGATTTTTAAATTAATTCAGAGCATGACAGTACAGAGGTAAATAAAATGCTAAGACATCAGGAGTGGCAGAATACTCTTAAATATCCCATAACTTTCAGGCTCAGAATAGCCTTTAGGTGGAGAGATATGGGTACTGACAGATAAATAAGCAGAACTTACAGTAAAAATCTCAGTTATTCAGTAACACTACCATCCTCCAAACTATAAAAGAAGGGGGGGGAAAAAAAACCCAACCCCCAAACAAAACCCCAAACCTAATTCCAGTAATGCCGATCAATCTAGTGTGTAGGTAAAACTTGCTTTTAGTTACAGGGTTAAACGAGCCACTGGAGTAGTATATATGGGCACAAGACACCTGTCAAGCACTCGGAGAATTGTAATGAGTCAGTAGCAAAGCCACTGACATTGTCCAGTGAACTTAGTCAATATGTGCAGAAAGCACCTCCTATACACATCAGTTTCATGGGCAAAGTTGATCATACAAACTGTAGCATCTATTTGATAAAGAATCAATTTGTGAAGGAAGGGAACTGAATTTCTCAGCCTCTCTCAACTGGGTTGGAAAGTCATGATCATCTTCCCAAGTATATTGTCATAGAAAAGATAAAAGTGCCATTAGAGCACTTCTTATAATAAGGCAAATACCGGAGTTAGAAGGGGAATACACCAGAGCGATACAAGGTTCTCCTGCAGCAAATTGCCATCTTTACATGATACTCTCTAGATAACTTTATTGAATATTACTTGCTTAAAAGGAAATTCTTTGTTTGTCCTTGTAGAACCTCTTGAACAGTAAGGAATGCCACAAATTTTTAGGGCTGTGAGGCATACATGACAAGCATGGCCTAGCCTTTTAGAAAATATGCTTCTTGGACATTTAAAGCTTTAAACTTCAGAGGAACAACTATCCATCATACACCATTCAATACAAAGTTGAAAATAACTTTTCAAGAACACTGGCCCGTAATGAGACCATGATGGAACAATGTGATTAATTTACTGGGTGCGTTAGCTTTTTCCAGTTAACATCATACAAACATGCAAAAAATATTTTCTGTGCTTAGAGAAAACAATTACCAAAACATGCATTAAGAGGGCATTTTGTTATCAAAATTACCTCTTTTTAAAATACTACTAGGTAATTTTCAAGAAATGGTTTGTAATCAGTATTAGGTATAAATATTTTGCCAAGTAAAATACGTGTATTTTCTGAGATTTCCTGCTATGCAAAGCTACATGGACATATATTTTAAGCGTGAATGGTCAGAAATATCTCTGCTGAGAAAAAGTTGTACTTCCTGAATTAAAGTGAAAATTTGAGGAAATTAATTAGACTCTCTGAAATTTAATGCATATGAAGTTGAGTGGCATAGTTCAGACAACTGCAGTTTCCAATCAGTTTTTACTTCTGTTTGATAAAAAATAGGCTTCTTATGCAAACTTTGCAATAATTTAAACATAACTCTTAAAAGACATATTATGAGAAACATTAATAATATATATGTAGTTTGGAAATTCACTTGACTGTATTGTAGATTGTAAGGAGCCAAGATCCCTCTGAAACCCAATGCCAGGAATAGACTAATGAGGGTTATGTTCAGAACACTTCTAGAATCCATCAAGTGGGTAGAGAAGTGTTGGTATCATCTCTCGTAATACTGTATGTTGTCTACTTAATAATTACAGGGAATAGGAACATGTAAATTAAAAAAAAGGTAGAAAAATTGCATCTTGGTCTGGAAAAGCAGCTACGTCTGGTTATTTCTGCAACTGTTCTGAACAAAAAAGTAGACAAAAAGCTGTAAGAACTCGCTGTGGTATGCCAACCCTGGAGAAAGCAGTGGATTCTAATTAGCCTTAAAAATTAGCAGAGATACTGGAACAAAGAAGGAGGATCCTTAATACAGCTTCAGAGTGAGTTCTGGTGGTGGTGCATTTTTCAGAACTTTGTTGCGTTATTACAAGTCCATATTTTAGGTAAATATATTCTTCTATAATTCCACCCCCACATCCCCCAGTAACACAAGTGTAATTTGGCATACACCTCAGTTTTCTATACTGTTGGGATGGCAATCTAAAAACCCTCCAGGTTGTTAGAACACTTCTTCAGTATGTATTCCCAATATGTATTTTTCAGCGTATCCAAAATCCTCGCTGACTCACGAGACAGCTGGCTTTGTTTGAGAACATAAAAAACATACCTAATGGGAATTTATTCACATGCCTTACTCCTAATGTGTGAATTTAAAAGGCTCCCTAGCTTAGAAGTACAGAGATATCAGACATAGCTCTTCGATGTGTGAATATAGAAAGACACTGCATCCTGAAATGGAGGCTGATAGAATTTTTCTGGTTACTGTTATTTGGTGGAGTTGCTCCTTTACTGTTTAGGGAGCAAGAAACCAAAAAGTTGATCTGAAATTTTACTCCTGAAATGCCATAGCACTTATTGTTCTTGCTCGCTAGCGAGCAAATATCTCCTATAATGTTCACCTACTAAAACTATCTAGTTTGGAAGTTAGTAACAGAAGAACTGGTAAATTATATGACAAGCTTTAGTGAAGAAAATTGCGTAGCATGAAATGAAAAAATAGGAAGTGGTCTTGAATACCAAAAGCCCTACAAGGTTTGACAGGATTTGGTAACAAAGAGAAACCAAAACAGTGAAATAGTATAGCAGGCAAAATCATCTATGAAATCTAAAAATACAAAGTACCCATTTTTGAAAAGCACAAGGTGAATAGCAAATACTTAATCATTTTGAAGGTATTACTAATAACATCACATTACTTGTAATCATGTTTAAAATAGTTTTCAAGAACAGCTGTTGTTTGATGTGTGCAAAGGTCAAAAAACTGGGAGAAACTAGTAACTTAGACTAGAATATGCAGAAAAATATGGTTCTTACAGAGGAAAGTCACACTTTCTGAAGTTGATAGCTTGGGGGGGTTGGTTGGTTGTTGGTTTTAGTGTGGTTTTTTGTTTATTTTTTGGTGGTTCTGTGTTTTCGGTTTGGGGGTTTTTTTGTTTGTTTGGGTTGGTGGTTTGGTTTTGGTTTGAGTTTTGTTTTTTTTTTTTTTTTTTTTTTTAAGAAATGAGGAAGCATGCTAGGAGATGAATCTCAATACTGAAACCATTTTACTTTGGAAAAAAGATTTTGGCAAAGACTGTCTGAGAGAAGCTAGGCTGCTGTGGCTTTGCCCTGCAATAGAGAAGGCTTGTCCTGAACAAGCAGCTGATAAAAGGTGGGAGGAGTAGGAACTGATGGACAATTCTTTCAGTGTAAGGAGACAGAAGAGGAGCAATAGATGCTCAGCAACTTAACACTGTTTAACGTATTCCTGAATGATATTAAAAAGGTGCTGTTCAGTCTGAACCACTACTGATATTTTCAGTAGGATTTTTACTGGTATTTATTCTTCTATGCTATGCATTAAGAAGAAATATCCCCTTTTCTCATGCTGAAAGACTAGATCCTTGGATAAGTTTATCTTACATACCACTATTGTCCTTGGAGATGGTGCCTTGCATAAGGAATGGTTTGGTTTTCTGCATCCATTTCTCCACTTTTAATAGTTCTTTTGGATCTTGTTAATACGGAAGCATGAATGTCAGCTATCTGCCATGACTCTGGTGTGTACGCTTTTAGAATTTTAGGTAGAAATTTTTAAAATATTTTTAAGAAATAATTAACTTGATTTAATTTTACGGGCAGAAGAACAATGGTAATATGAATAATGACAGAAAAAATAATTGGAAGAGATCTAAATACTACTAATAAGTAATCTCTGTTTTTAGGGGAATGTAATCAAATGATGCTTTATAAGAACACCAACCTTAACACTAGGTCAAAAATTGTCAAAAGATATGTTCCTGGATACTTGATCAACTCCACTATCAACTCCACTTAACAAACAGAATTTTTCTAAAAATTTATTGTTGTGGTAGGATTAATAAGAGAATTCTATCTATTTGTACAAAAATATACCTGTTTTCAATTTTCTCCTTTTTTTATCATTTCTTTTCTATAAAATATGTATTCATGTTCTTGAAAATCTTTTAGATAAATATTTTAAATACTTTTGACTTTCTCACTATTGCCTAGTGTCTTTCAGTGTGGTATTTAAGAATCTTATCTCTGCTATCATCTTGAACAAAAGGTTAAGGTATTCTGTCTTATCTTAAAGTTATTTCGTTTTTTCAGTAGCACAGAAGCTTCTCACTTGCATAAAGCAAAGAGAATTCCTTGCAGTTGATTCATTCTCCTTTCTTTCATGGCACTCAGTGCAGCCTATAGTTAAGCCTCAAGCAACATTCTTCTACTGCTGTATAAAGGATCTATTACATGTATAGTGCATTCTGGACGTGTGCTGAAGGCATTTAGTGGACATCTGCAGCATAGGCATCCTCTTTGTGCACAGTTGCACAGTGCCATGTCTGGACAGAGGAGGTGAGGCTAGAGGATAAAAGAAAGTTCATGGTAGTTGGCTGCTGCCACCTCCAGAAGGACTTGGAGCTGAGCAGCTGCAGGTCAAATGAATTATCTTGTCAGGTCAACATTGTCCATGAGCATTCTTTTCTGTGGAGTGCTACAAGACTGGCTTTGGGCCTTTACTCCTCTTGATCGTGTTCTCTTTTTTCAATTTTACTACTAAGTCTATCTACTGCCTTTTATACTAGTATAGGATATTTATACCAATAACTTTTTATGCTAAATAATTCAAAATTAACAACATGAATACAGTTAACACACTCATTGCTGTCTCTATTTGCTTTCAAAACCATTTGGTGGCTATACTACTAGAATATTCTAGCTGAATTGGACAGCATTAGTAAAAGGAGGCCATCTTAGTCCCCCGACAGAAACCTGACAATGTAAGAAAATGTGAGTATTTGTTATACATGCTGGAAGGGTGGTGTTGTGTGGTTTTTTTAATCTATAAAGTTTTGCAAATACAAATATTTGACCACTGAAACATATCTGGTAATATTCTCATAGGGGTAGTCTGAAGTGGCACTCAGTCTGGACTAAAGCCTTTTCAAGTACAACTTTTTTTGTGTTCTTTTTTGCATTGAGAATGTTCTGTGGATGCAAAACCTCATCCCAACTTGAACCTCATTTTGCTTGAGTTTCCTTTGTAAGGATCATAAGTGGATCTTATCTCTGTCATTCTGCAAAATCCCTGAATCGAATTACTTATAATTCTAATTCTGCTATATTATGGTCTTTCTCCTGGCTGGTGTTTATGGTAGGTTTTAATGTAGTGTTATCTGTGAGTATAGTTACTCTTTCTGTCATTAACTAAGATATTAAATAATTTGGACATTGAACAGATCCCTGTAGAATCTGCCTATACACTTGCATATATTTAGTATTTTGCATTTGTTGCTGTTGTTTTATTGCTCTTTCAGCCATTTTCAATAGGTGGAATAATCTTCATAGTCAGGGGCTTATTCTTTATGCAGGGTCTCCACATAACAAGGGAGGAAAAACAGCATAAAACCTGAAGAATTTGGCAAATACAATACCTGTGACACTTTCAAATGACTTGCATAAAATTATGTAACACACTGGGCACAGAAAGAGGAATGCACAGTTCACCTGATTCAAAGGCATATGGGTAGAGCCAGGATGTAGAGACTTCCTGGAAAGTCATCCCTAGTAACAATTCAGTATATGATAGATAGGGTTACAAACTCCATCAGAGTTCAGGCTGTATTATTTGGCTGCCAGTGAGTGAGCTTCAGCACACTGGATCATCAGAAAACGATTCTGCCACATTATTTACCCTGTTCTGCTAGCTCCTGTAGCTTACTGAACAACTACTCCTTGGTAACCTAGGGGAATGTTCTGGGGATCCTGGGCACTGGCAGTGTGTTCTGCTGTCCCTATCTTAAGTATTATCATATCTATAGAAATGATTTTCTACTGTACTGTTAGGAACTGTAAGACTACACTTACACGAATCAGAGTTAAGGTAAAAACAAATAGTTATTTGTAAAACTGGAAAATAGACAACAATGTTTGGAAGATGTTACTGAACCTTGTTTGAGACCAGGGTTAAAATTAACTAAATTGGTTTCTTTCCTAATTTCAAGTCCTCCTATCACCTGATCTTTATTATATACAATATAAAATTTTGACTCTTCAAGAGACATGACAGGTGGTTTATCAAAGAATACAATGTAATCACATTTTTGTACATTCAGATCATGCCACAAAATGAGAACTTGGTCAAGCAAATTAACCATCAAAACACAACAAGATAATATGAGCTCATATCTCAAATTCAGGAAACCACTTAAGTTTTGGGCTACATTAAATTAAAAATGATTTTCTTTAATGTCATGAATTTGAAGGCATTTAACAACGCACAGTAAGAAGAGCAACATTTTCACAATTAAATGAAAGTAAGAGCAAGGAGTACTGGAAGCAAACTAACCCTGAATATCACAGCACTAATTGCGGTAGGTGTGTTTATTAAGGCCTGCATCACCTTGAAATTGTTGATGTGCATATAAGCCATTTGCATATTCATGCCCATTGCAGGTGGTACTGCAACTATGCTAGAGTAATATGATGAGCAGTGTTAGTGCTTTTGTTTGTGTGAACTCAAAATTCCTTACGTTTCTTACAGTATCATCACTTTTTTTGTTTGATGTATGTGGTTTTTCTACATTGGCTCTTCAAGAGTAGGTTCTTTTGAACAGAAGTCGGATGCTAGGAAGAGAAATCACACGCAAATAAAAATATTTTTATGCTTGCATTACAGCGTTGCCATTCCAGCAGTTTTAACTAAAAATTAATGGTGTCTAATACAGAGAACACTTAGCTAACTGCCATTTTTCTGGCAGAGTGACAAAGCTTTTACGGGACCTTTAATTTCTTTGAAGATACTATTAGACATTTCAGTATCTTGTTGACTCATTATCATATAGTGCACATAGAAAGATTTTAGAGTTGTAACAGCTTGGTCTAGGAAAATATCAACTCGATATTCAATAGTGGTCAAAAAAGCAAGCAAGATTAGGAAAGGACTAAGGAAAAATCAAAAAATAGTATAAAATGCAAAGCACGTCTGCTTTCAGAATGCTATCTAAATTCTTGTTCTCCCATTTTGAAGAAAATGTATTTGAATTAGAGCAAGCATGACCTAAAGTACAGAATATTTTCAATAAAAATAACAAATAATAGATGGGGACCTTTTCCCCCAGAAAAAAAAGAAAGATGAGCAGGGCAATATGATGAGCTTATAAAGTGACAACCAGCTTACTGAAAATTGATTACTAATCATTATCTATTGTCTCTTTTAAGAACAAAGGATATTGAATTATATTATTAGCTAAGATCCTTAGAACAAGGTAAAGGAAGCACAGGTTCACACAATATATAGTGAAATTGTGAGGCTTGCTGCCTGAGTATGTCGTGGTGCCAAAACTCTGCACAAGTGTAGAAGGAATAGAAAAATGTATAAAAGAAAAATATGTCAGGATATGCTTTTGACTTAGAAATTCTGAGTTCAGATCTTGAGAAGCAGGGATAAAATACTAGGGAAGTATTTGTGTTTCCCCAGATCTTAATTTTCTTCCCCTCCCCAAATTATCTATTATTAGCCAGTGTAAGACATGACATTTTTGGTTAGATGGATCTTTGTCTTGGATTAAAAGTAATGGATGAGACAGTATATGCATGTGCCATGGATTTATTTTTTTATATTGTGTGCTGCAAAGACTGAATACTTAAGCCTGCTTCTTGGGATAGATTTTTTGAGTATCAAAATGCATTTTTTAAAGCTATTAATAGGCTTAGTTAAATTTTGAACCTGTCAACCAATGACAGTGTCCCCTGATTATACTTCAAAATTAGCAGATGATGAATAACTCCTCTACTCCAATTAATTCAGCTCTCTAACTCCTGTCACTTATTTTTTAGATATTTAATCTTGATACTGTCCTTTCTTTCCATTATTAAACTGATTGAAACAACTTGCTTTCAAAATACACAGTCCGGTCATTCTCTGTGTACTTTTCCTCATTATTTACCAATTGGTCATATTTTACTTTATAAATAGGAACCAACAACTAACCATTTATCATCAGTAGAAATAAATTATTGATAATAGTTTAACACAATTGAGCATAAAATCCATGTAATAGAAGTAGCATCTTTTAGAAGCAAGCAACCTTCAGTCCTTCAGTCCATCAGTTATGGGGAAAAAGGTTATGACTACAGTAATTTCATAGAATAACATGATGGTATGTCATACATATGCTACATTTACTTCAGGACAGCCTGGCTCTGAGCATTTTTTTTTTTTTTTAAGAACCCCTTCAGTTTAACAACCTTATGTTCTCTTCTTCTGCTGTTTCCCTGGCAACATGGCATGGTGGAGTGTCATATTAGTTGACAATGAGCTTTGCTTCAGCTGTGTCCTGCCAAAGCTAGCAGTGTTTCTAGCAATCTGAGTGTTCTCACTGCAACTATGACATAACACTGAGAGTTTCTTTCCATTAATATTTGCCAAAATCAGTTGGAATTACATAGATGTAAATGTTTATACAGTAGTGCCCTGATAATACTGGCTCAGGATGTCATTGGACTTGTCAGAGTAGTCTAATTTTTACAATGCATTTTAGTATTAGGTGTAGTCCAATAGTATGAGTTCTGGCAGTGATACAACAAGGGATGGTTCTAATAGTAGCTTGCATTGTGCCTTTGCTGTTCTTCACAGATCAAATGAAAGCAATAATTAGAAATAAATAAATAAAACCCCAATAAACCATACATGGAAAAAGGAAAACAATCAAAATGAATTGGAAATGTGAGAGGTTAATAAAGGAGGTTAAAGATATGTTAAAAAAAAATAAAATCAAAGGCTGACAAAACTAAATGCAGTGTGGCTGTGCCTAAAATGTCCCGGAGGCAGTGTTCTGCAGAGCATCTGGCTGTCATTGCTATCCAGAAATCCAGACTGAGACTTACAGCATTTAAAAAGGTTTCAAAAGGTTAATTCATTTTGTTTAGCTAAAAAGATTGCTAAGCACCTGCTTAGCATATAAGTACCTGAATGAGGAAAAAATGCTCAATATTTAAATAATCTAATGGAGAAAGGCAAAATAAGAACAAATGGCTAGAAGCTAGGTCAGATAAATACCAACTTGAATTTTTTCTTTGTTTTTTAATTGTATTTTTTTCAGCTAGGAGGCTGAACCAGTTGAAACAGGTTTTCTGGAAGATAGAATTTAGTCAAGCAGCCATCAACAGCTACAAATGACTAGGCTTAGAACAGGGAAAATACAATAGATGGAAATGACCATAGATGTGATAAATGGAAGTTACACCAAAAGATCTAATGATCATATAGTCTCAGTTTAATATTTATTTATGCAGAGATGAAATAAAAGTCTGAACTATAGCCTTGTTATGTTACAAATTAAATAATGCACTTCTGCTAAATCCTTCCATTTTAAGATCTCCCATCTTTATAAAGGGATTCTCTGTGTGGTTTTTTTTTTTTTTCTTTTTTTTTGAAACAGCATAGCATATGGAAAGCAGAATAACATGCATTTGGCAAAATGCATATTGAATGTATATATCAACTTATATGAGCCTGTTGAGACCATCTATAAGATCACCACTTAGGAACAAAGGGAGGTCTCATTCTCTCCCTCCTGCTTGTTCAACTCTTCGGTCAACTACTGCTACCTCTGCTGCATGCTTCTACCTCATTACTTGTGCAAGCCCTGCTGTTCTTTGGGCCCTTTGCTAAACAGATAAAAGTTACTGGATATTTTCTGATGGGTTTGTATTTCAGTGTTGTTGATTTTCTGCTGGAATGCTGAGTATATTACTCATAGAGGAGTCCAGTGAGTTCCAGATCTGTGTAAGGCAAACAGTAGGATCCCATGTCCAGAAGCAGAGGAAAATGAAAAGGTAGATAAGTTAGACTTCCCCATTTTGATTTATCAACTGATTTATCAAGAGCAGCTAAAGTCATCCTATATAACTAAACCTTACTATAAGATTTGTTGTGTGTTATTTGGGAAAGAAAAGTAGGGAAGAGATACGCTTTGTATTGTAGTTACAGGGAAGACATCGCAAACCTCTGTATCTGCATTTGACTGAATGCTAGGTTTTATGAGCTACTCAGGGCATTATCACCAGATGGTAAGTATTAATGTTACCCACTGCTTTTTATTTTCTTCTGTAAAAGTCAGCATAGGTCAGTAGCATATGAATAATTTCTTCTCTAAATGCAATCACTTCAAATACTAGAATCATAGGGGGTTTTGTGACAGAAATTAGATTCTCAGTCAATTTCTGCTATATTTTTTCAGGGATGAAACAGATCAATGATACACGGTAGGATGGACTTAAATTTAATTCTTACTCCTATTCTTGCCTTCTCCCTCATTCCAGTATTTATTAGCAGCTGCTTTTTGACGCTCTTTTTAATGTGATAGTGTTTATCAGTGAATTATTCACTATCTTAGAAGATGTGAGAACAACAGTTCAAAGATAAGGAATGAAAAGCTTGCGCTTGATAGAAAGATAAGGGAAATTGTCAGAAATGCCGAACTTCATAAACTCCCAAAGGAGATGCTAGAATAACTAACTATAATTTTTTTACAAGTGGATTAGAAAAATAATTAACAAAGAATGGTTTAGTAAACAGTCCTGCAAAATGTACAATTAGATGATGAAAATAATAATATTTATATCATCATATATGTGGCTTAAAATTTGAAGTCTTTGTTTTACTGGGGAATAAGTACTGGGAAATTCTATAGAATTCCGTTAGATTGTATTGTAGATGCTGATTTCATTTTAATAACAATATTCTTCAAATAACAAAGTGAATGAGAATATTATTACCACTGATTTTAATATGAGCAAAGCCAGGCTGCAGATTTTAATTCTTTGTACTTTGCTTTTCTGATTAATGCTTCTATACTTCTGTGCTCTTTGTGTTCATTATTTGCTGTGAGGAAATTGCTGATTTTTATTAGTACTCATTTTCCTTATTAATCCTGCACATTCTTATTAATCCTGTACATTCTCAATTGTTTCCTTCATTGGTAAATAGATCCTGGATGATATATTGTTTTCTGATTCATAAAGTTGACTTTCCTATTTAGGAACCAGTTTTATATGCATTTTGTTGTATTGCTCAATGTATAGGCACAATATAGATAGGGAAACTCTTGTACGATATGAGAAGGTGCAGACTTGCAGGATAGTGGTTTAAGCTGAAGCAGGGTGTAAGATAAATTGAAGGCGAAATTGAACTGTCACATAATTCCAGGGGAAACACTGGAGCCATCAGCTGTAAACATACTTACAAAGAGAACATATAACCTAAGTGCAAGTTTGCTGCACTTTGAAAGTAGAGAAAACAGCTTCGCAGAAAAGTACATTGAAATAAGCCTATCAACTCACAATCTTAGCACGTATCATTTCTATGTAGAGAAGTCTCTATTTCTGGTGATCTACATATCATTCCCTCAGCCCCTTCTTTTTCGCTTCCTATATTCTTCTCAAAATCCTGTTCCATTGAACATTTTCATTATAGCTTACTGGCTTTTTGAATAGTTTTCTTGTATGCAACAAACTTCTACAACCAATTTCTGTACAGTCCATTAGGCAAAGCTTATATAAATCTGCAACCGATATTGCACTCTTCCAGTTACAGAAATCATATCAGATACCACAAGTTTCTTCTAAAACATCATCTTCTAATAAGGCAGTTTGATTTAAAATCAAACTGGAATTTCTAAGTATATGGCCAATTTCAATTGCTATTTTTCCTGTATTTTTTGCTTTTCTTTTGGATGATTGATACTTTTTCATAGTAACTGAGCTCCTTTCAAATGATTTAATGCTTTTAAAGTGCACTTAAAAAAGCATTAGCCTGTGAAGAAATTTAGAACAGGCTTAATATAGCATATCAGTTTTTCTTGTTCACTGATTAATTGAAATAGGATGATGCCTTCAGTTAGAATGGTGTGAATTGTCGATCTGTTCTGCTGCCTATCTATTCAGAAGAAACAATACAAAATAATGTTTGAAAATAATGTTTTGGGAGATTTTCCTATTCTACATCCTTTAACAGTCTTGATTGATTTCTATAAAATAATGCTCATAGCAAAAGCAATGAATTTAGTTTTCTAAAACAGATTAGGAAAGGATAATAATAACTCACTGTAAAAGCCTCATTAGAGTTCTACGCAATATTTTTTTTCTGGAAAATTCACCCTATCCTGAAGAAAATCCTTTGAGAATGTTTTAATCTAGCTAGTGGTAAAAATCCAGTATCGTGTGCCACTTTTACTAAATTTTATTTACCAGTAATCATGCATTTATCCAGCATAGTGGTTCAAGATGCATCTTAACAATTCTCAGTTCATTTTCACTTGTTTAACAAGTGACTACGTGAGCAGAAACACTGCCATGTTTATATTATGGTATCAAATCCTTACATTAAAGAAATAAAAATCATTAGTGTGTCAAAAGATATTTAAGAATGTATCAAAGACATTTCAGGAGAAATAAGGCATCACACAGCTAAGAAATGAAGAAGAAAAAAATTTACTTATCAGCCAAACTGGGAAAGGCCAATCTTCCTCATCAATATGATGATTTTCATGACTGCAGTACACTGAATTAATCCCTAATCTGTAATATCATCATTATGTCACTTTTTTTTAGTTGACAGATCGATAATAGTTCTTGCTAAAAGTGCATCAGTTACACAGCAGTGCAATGTCAGGTAAGGTGAAACTATCCAGTAAAGAGAAGATAGGATATAACATAAAGTCTTGGCTCACCAAAATGATCATGTATTGAACTTGTAGGTCATGCATATGGTAAGTTGCTAATATTTTTCTACTGTTTATTGGCTGGTATCTGAACTCTTTGCCCATCCATAAAACCTTTAAAAGAATCTTGTTTTTTACTTCACTTTTCTCCTGTTTTTAAAAAAATATTATTGATTAGCTTAAAGTTAGGTCACATAAATTAGTTTTCAATTTTGCACCAGAGGCAGAAAGACTCATAAATAGTCTGAGTTTAACATTTAGGCAGTTGTATTTTTGCTGAAGGAGTTCTGTCCCATGTTTTTTGGTCTTTTGCTCCAAAGCTGACAGCATCTAGCTTCACTGTAAGGTAACTGTGAGGCAGAGATTTAGTTAAGAACTATTCTGAAAATGTATTTTACAAATGGTATCATTTCAGTCAGTTGCAGGTTCAACTTAAGCTGAAGATTTTACAGGAACGATTATCCTTTCTTCACTGAGGGCTTTCTCATGGTGCCTTTGGGCATGCTCATTAAGAAATGATTGGTGATTTTGGAACAGCTTGACAAGCACTTTTCTTATTCTGCTGCTGCAGAAAAAAAACCCCAAAACAAAAAAAACCCCTGTCTTTATCAACAGCTGTGTAATATGACTGACACCTAGAAATGCACCTTCCAGAAAGAGTGATCTAGCTGTTGCTGTCTAAATCCTCTAGCATGTTTCCTCAAAGTATCCTACCTCCAATAGTTGTTTTGTCACCTGCTGTTCTGTCTCTTTGTTCATCAGACCTACACACATAAAATATACTTCCTCTATATCCTTGATGTTCCTATTGATGTGAGCCTCTTGATTCAGTGTTGGTATTTGTAATACATTTCCATTACAGAGCCCACTTCTAGAGCTGAGGCCTGAATTGCAACATTATAATACAGAATTGTGTATGAAAGGATATATATTATTTTTAAAACTTTAATTATTAAACTTCACAGCAAGATGCTGTCAAAATAGTTTCTCGGTACTGACTATACAACAACAACTCTTCTCTGTCTTATAAAATCCTCATCTCAAACTACTCTTCCTTGATGGTTCTATCACCTTGCATCAATGGCTTAATGTTCCTTGTTCTGTCTTGCTATTCTTGGTTCCAGATGTGTATGGCTTAAAAAAAATCCTTCTTGAAAGAAATACTTACTTAAACACTTCTTGTAGCCTAAAAGTGTCTCAGGGTATTTGTTGCATGCAGAGCTGAGATAATAGGTTTAACAGACTGGTATATTACCCTTTTTTTGAAATGTCTTTCAAAAAGGATTTACTGATAAACATGCCCAAGCCCATGCCGATTTTATAGATAGACTAATAAACGTTTTGACAGGTCTTAATTGGTATGCACTGGTCATCTGCCTTATGATTTCCAAGTTTTTTTTGGAGAATAACTTCATGCAGACAAGTCAACACAACATTCTTGACTCCTACAGCTGAAAGTGACAATGCTGTTATTTTGACATATTGAAGTGTTTATTGTTATAGAAATATATTTTTAAAATACTTTTGTTCTTGGAAAATGAAAACCACGCTAAATCTCTCCATAGTAAATATTCTAATAGTGAGGTTTAAAATGTTGCATATATTTACTGTTTGTTTTTCATAGATTTTTAAAAATTGTCTTCATATTACGTACTGTGTTCCATTGTCCTCAAGGGTCAAAGTGCTATAGTAGAGTCTGCAATGGTCTTTCACAGACTGGAGCTTGTATTTTTAATCAGAAAAACTGACCTTCTAGGATATAAATGCTTGTTTATACTATTAGAATAATTTCAGTAATGCTCAGGATTCAAATATCTGTAATGAATAAGTAACCAAAGTAGTTACTCTGAGAGTCATGAATAAAAATATAGATAAGTCAGCATATTTCCTGCTTCCAATTACATTTTATATGATTAAAAGAATATTAAGGTTTTATGGCTATTTTACAACATTAAATGTACTCAGTTCCAATGTATGAGTCTTTTTGAAGGGGTGAAATTTTAATTGCATTTTGTATCAGATGATCTATTTGCAATAAGTGAAAAAAACTGGAAGCTTTACACAGGTAAGACTAAAATTTTAAGTAAATTGCCTGGAGTTGTGAAATATTTTTTCAGTTACATAAGATAATTCTGTAAGTACTTTTAGTGTTGTATTTTTTCATCTTGTCTTCATTTTGTTTCTTTTGCCTGTGCAGTGAGGTATGCAGTTATTCCATAACCGCTGCCAAATATTGTAACAGAATTATCAAAAGGAATGTGGATGCTAAAAGAGGAGACAAAATCTGGCTGATTGTAGTAGGACCCATTATACAGACTTGAGAGATGCTGAAGGCAGAAGGTGTAGGGGGAAGGAGAAGAGCAGCATGTCCCTGCCAGCTAACATATACAACCACTGCTAGGTGATCTCAGGAAACAACCTATTCGTTTTTACATAGATCCTTTCTATTGGTACCAGTGAGAGTGGGAATACAAGTCATTTTTTCCCCAGATACTATTTTCAGAAGCATGAAGAAATCCTGTTGGTTATGTGGGTGGAGGAGAGGAAAGGTGAGTTGTTGTGGTTTTGGAGGGTTTTTTTTGTGCTCTTTGCTGACTATTTATGTAATACGTTTATCACTGCACTGTACAAACATAGCAGAGACCTGATTTTAATCCTATGTTAATTTTACTATGTATCAATCTGTTTCAGTCATTGCTTAGAAGTAGCCTGATGTTACCATAGCCTTGGTAAAAAGTCTAATTTAGAGTTCCAAAACTTCTTTCTTTTTTCCTGTGCTGCTCACTCACACTCTCCAAAATGAGCTATTTTTTGTTGATCAGTTTCACTGATCACATTTACAGTGTGACGTCACAAACAGATGTGATGGCATCATCCACAGAACAGTACCCTTGCAATACAAGATTAATTATTATCATACTGTGAAAACAAGGATGTTGAATCAAAGCCATGTGTCCTTGATATGGAGCAGCTCTGACTGTAGCTAGAAGAAAACTGCACTGAAAGTTGAATGTCGTGTGTGTATTTCCACGTTATGATGATAGATTTAATCTCCAAAGATATAAAATGAAGTATAAGATCACAGAATAAAAATTTAAGACATTGAGGAAAATGCAGAATGTATCTAACAAAATTTAATTAAATAGCAAATTTAAATACTGGTTTAAGAATCAGACATGGAAATACAGGAGATACGTTTTTTTCCGGGGATGTTTAGATGTAGATTGGGTTAATATAGCTCTATGCATTTCTAAGACAGAAAATAGTGTAGTAAGCTTTAATAGCAAAATAAAGTGTGGTATACAAAGGAAAATAATGATTCAGTCTTCTCTCGGTCGAGTTAAAAAAATCCATTTTATAAAAATATTACAGGCTTAAATTATATTTTCACCTTTATCCTGTTATCTTGTTTAAACAGCTCTTGCTGTTTTAATCTGCAGTCAAGACTGGAGCTATTACTACCCTGAGTGTAATTATACCTTCTGTCTACTAGATGAAGGAGGGAAACTGCAGGCTTACTTAGTGTTCACATTTCCAAACTTCATGGTCACAAAATAAGCTGTATACTTCAGTAACTACTATGTACCAGCCCCTCTCCTCTCCTCAGTATTAATGAGAAAGATAGGGCATCTATTTAAAAAACAAACAAACCTCCACCCCCAACAAGTAGACACCATAATATCAACAGACTAGAACACAGACATTACTATCATTTTCTCTTGATACTATCTGCTAAATTGGCTAATCCATGGGATTCAGCATCCAAAGTGGATCTTTCCCATTCAGACGCTAAATTCCACAAAACGTATCCAATGATCCAGCCTGAGACAAGATTTCAGCTGCCCATTGATCCATGATAGTTGTAAAATCATTTAATAAATTCCCTTTGAGGTGATAGTTAAACAGAAGTTAGGTACAGGTGTCCTGAGTAAAAAGGAATGATGCAGCTTTTCTAAAATGTTACAACTGCCATTCCGTTCAAGAAGTTTAAAACAAAAAGGCCACAGTGAATCAAAGAAATGTCATCTTGTTCTGAGAATACAAAAGCCATTCTGTACTCAAATCATTCAGTTCCTTCTTCAAAACATGAATATTTAAAATAGAAAAATGCATTGACAAAAAATGCTGATGTGAATAAGTGAAGAGAGCATTCAAGGAAATATATTTTTTTTTTTTGAGAAGTACCCTTACTACTTACTCCAAAAACCAACCAAACAAAAAACTGTTACAAAAATCTCAGTCTTCAGATCCTGACTGGTGGCACTGAAGCTTAATTCTAACTAAATAAATATTGCAAAATTGCTATCCTAAAGTGTATTTCAAATCTAAGTGCAAATCAGTGCTCATCCCATGAGGTCCACTTCACTGGTGAAGTGACTGGTCTTCCCTCAGATACAAGATTAAAAAAATCAGGAGTTCCTTTTTTTTGTTGTTGTTGTTGTTGGGTGGGGTGTGTGTGTGTTTTGTTTTGTTTTGGTTGGAGTTTTTTTGTAATGAAATATGCAGGGGTGTTCTTGTGCCACTGTCATCTCTGGAGACAGACTGATTATAAGCTTTCCTGTAACCATTTCTCTGGAATCAAGGATCACAAGGAGCGTCAGTGCTTTTCTAGAAGCTTTTAAAGCTGAGTAGCGTAAAATAGACATGTTATAACCTTCACTGTGGAGTCCACCATGATACCCAGATAAATTATGGCATGTGCCCAAGAAACTTGCTTTACTTTCTGATCAAGAAGAATTTTTAAATAACATACACGGTAAAAGGTAGTGACATAAATTGTAGTTTCTGATTATTGCTAGTTTAAACTGGATTTTCAAAACTGCTTTCAAATATTTTCTTTGGGTGGAAAAAGAGGTGTGATTCTTTGTATGCTCTGCAATGTTGTGCTTGCATTATTCTAAAGTGGGCTTGTTTCAATAGGTTTATCCCTTTTTTTTTAAATCCAAATTGGTCTGCATAATAACAGATCTGATCCATTCTGTGCTGGTGACAGCACTTGATTTCCAGCTCAGGTACTTGCTTGTTGATGTTACCTCATTTGTTGGGAGTTTTAAAAGTTATTTTCATTTGAAGTTTTTAGAGATGTGCAGAACTGGGCTGGTGAAGTTACAGTGCTGCAGCTTAGAAGACAAAAACTTTGCCAAAATAATAAATAGGGTCATTGTTAGTTTGAATGGAATAGACTTATATTAGTCAATGGAAAAACAGAGCTCTAGCTGCTATCCTCCAGAATGTGTGAATGATTTCTTGTGTAATTATTTTGAGGCCTGGATTTCTGACAATGGCATCTGAAATCAATATAAATATTTATTAAATCCATGGGCATAAGTTAAGCAGAAAGAGTAGTGTTTGAATGTGAAAATGAGTATGGACGCTTGTCATAAAGTGAGTAAATAGATACATAAATGCATATATGTGTATATACGGATTCCTTGTTTGTTGCCTCTTTGGAAAATGGTGAATGAACTCAGATACAGAGTTGAGTGCTGTGGTTGCTCAACAGTGCAGAACGCTGTATTAACTAATGCTAATAAATTAAGAAAGTCAGAAAGAGGAAAAAAACAGACAGAGAGGAAAAAAAGGATGTTTTTTTAGAAAACTGGCAGTTTTGACTTTATATTTGTTCTTTCAACATTCTGTAAAGCAAATCCAATTCATATATAAATTTCATCAAACCCTTATAACTAAGAGATATGAAAGAAAAGTGAATTTCTATCCTCATATGACACCTCAGTTGAACTGGATAAATAACTATTATTGAAAAAAATTCAATCAAAAATAAATCATTGAAACACACAAATGAAAGCAAGGTTTTTAAAAGTAATCTAGACCATCCTTAGCACCACTACAGATCTATAATTTTTATCATCTTCTAATTGTATTATCACCCTCAAAATTTATGCTGTTTTATGTCTAAATGACATTTCATATACTGTTCCCTGAATATTACACCCAAAGAAAATGGCTTCCTTTAATTTTTATCTAAGTTCTTTTCTGTTTCTCCTATCCACTGTCAATAAAATAAATATTTGGTTGTGTGTATGTATATACATATATAAACGTACTAGATATAGAAGCATTTTGAATTTCAAAATATAGTTCTGAGTATCAGGAATTCTAAAGTAGGTGTGCTAACATGATTGACCTTGCATGGATTTATGTGCTAAACTTTCTTAATGTTAATATTGTATTCATCAAGGATTTTTAACGGCATTTGGTGATACGGGTTATTGTACTGATAAAAAAATCTCAGATAATTTTAGTAAGTGCCATACAGTTATATTTGCAATACCTGCAGATTTCAACAATTATTTACACACATGCAGCACAGCAGCAAGACTTGAGGCTGAAAATTGTAGTATAATTTTTTCCACTTCTAAGGAAATAGATGATGTCTTGGAATATTTCTCAAGATTCCATCACGTGATAGAGAGGCAGGACTGCCAAGAAGTGATGATAGTGACAGTCTGCACTGCATTTAAGAGCCCTTGCCAGTAAGCAGATTGAAATCTCTTTAGTCCAGCTGTATGTGCTGCCATAAATCTCACCTGGCCTTGTGGCAGACAATGCTGGAAATCACCCAGGAAAGGCTTAAGGCAGACTTTTCAAGTTACCTGTGTAATGCTACTGCAAGGGCGTATAGGATGAATGGCAGACTGATCCAACCTATTACATCCATAATGAAGAAAGGTGAGTGTGTGATTCTACATTCAGAGATAGTAAAGACATCCTTCTGGCATGGCCCACAGTTTACTTTTGGTCCTGACGTGTAAACGTGGGCTTGCATCTATGACAAGTAGTTAAAGTGTTTAGATTTCAGAGAGGAATCAGTCCTATATTCAGTATATAGTTCACTGCCCTTCTAGCACGTATAGTACAACTACTAGGACAACTACATGAACATTTTTAATCAGTCTGCTTCTGTCTGTTTCTAAATAAATGCAATTGCAACTTGCCCATTTTAAATTGGGAAATCTGAAATGATGTTAATGTGATTTTCATGGGTCTGCTCAAACATCAGGTTTATAAAATTATTTTCTCTATGAAGAAACTAGATTTTTACATTGGGTTTAACGACTTCAATATTCGCTGTTGACAGCAACCTGACAGCAACCTGAGAATTTCCGTTACTAGAAACATACCAGTTTTTTTAGAGAAGAGACTTTGTGATCATTAGTACAAAATCTGCCTCTGTAGCAAGTTTAAATCATCTTCTGTTCCCCTGAGAAAGATTTCAACTTCTAATGGTAAAATCTTAGCATCAGTTTATTTTGCATTGTTCTGGGAAGTCAGGCATTTCAGATAGAAATTCGTGGTTTCTCTGCAGGTCAGATTTATACTACCTATTCCTTCTTCTCTCCCTGTGAAGAATACATTCTGGGCCTGTTCTCCCCAGAATACCTTCACTTATGCATATGATCATTTACATACAATGAGCTTAATTTTGACTGCCTGCTTCAGCAATACAGCATCTGCCATATAAGCCATCTCGTTATCTCTTTTAATTAATATTTTAATGCCAAGAGTATAAGCACACTTCTCTGCTATTTCCATGGAAACCTAAAGAGGAACTTAAAATGAATGCAATGGAAAACAGAGGTTGGCATAGAAGGCATCCTGAATTCTCAATATGCTTAGGCTAAGTTCAGGACTTGCCTGACCAAAATTATTCTCTGCATAATCACGTACAAAATGAATTATAATATTTCTGACCTAATGTATAATCACCAAGTTGAAAATAGAGAAGCAGTACACAAACCAAAATCAACATATAGCCTTCTTCCTTTTAATGGATTGAATAGAAAATTGTTCTACATGTCTTTAAGACATCAAAGAAATGGACAAGTGATAAGCAACGTGCAAATAAATGAAAAGTCCCTTCAAGACTGCAAAAGCTAGTAACTGCGTTAGTTTTTCTTCTTCATTCCTGTGGTACAACTCATGCTCAGAATGTCTCTTTCTTGATTCAATCCAAGAACTACTAATTGAGATCTCGCCAACCAGACAGCAGCTATTTTACAGAGACAACAGTAAAAGTTGATTGGTTGGAAAAGACATCAGGCAGGCTGCTGGGACTACTGCATAGTTCTTAGCATTGAGTAAGCATTAAAAAAAAAAAAGGTAGAATGACTTGTAATTCTGCAATAACAGAAAAGATCAGATGCTCAAACAACTTCCTTTTTTCTCCCCTATTCCTCTATACTGTTTGTTACCCAAATTGTCATTACGTTACCAGTGCTTCCTATGTTGTGACCATAATCCCTCTTGCGATCCCACAAGCAACAATCCAAGCAACAGGGTAATTTTTTTGAAATAAGCTAACAGTACTCTTTTTATTGTCTCCTGAGAGCAGGAGAGACCCATGAGACACTTCCTTGTGAACAGGCCCTCACTGTGTGTAACTCAATTACTCTTGGGGCATCTGGCATCCCTCTTGGTTTCAGTCATCAATTTCAGTTGGAATTCTTAGATGGCAAAGAAAAATAGTGGGGTATACTCAGACATATGTGGAATCCCATAGTTTAGGAAAAAAGTATTCAGACTACATAAAATTCACATATATAATGCATGATAAAATTTGGGAATTGATGTACAAAAGGAACAACCTTATCTTCTAGCACCGCGAATTCTAGGATTAATGTAAAGCACCAGAAGAACTTTTCCCCAATGTAGGAGAGAAGAAATTTTAGAATAGTACAGTAGGATCAATTTAGAAGTAGCTACAGCCAAGATCCTTTATCAGATGCTGACACACTTGCAAACACCAAAACAACTAAGGAGCCTTATTGTACCAGTTTAGAGATATGAAAGCTAGGGAGAGAAGACACTCATTCTGCCCTTTTGCAAATAGTATAATTTATGCTGATTTTTTTTTTTTAAAGCCATCCATTTGGAAGGGAAAAAATATCTTCACCTATTATTAAGAAAGAAAAATAATGAAAATCCAATAATTTTAACAAAATCTCTTTAATATTTGGAATGGCCCTTGTCTCACATACATACTTTTTTCTCATTCCTTTGCAAGCTTGAATTAATTTGAACGGTGCAAATTCCTGTGCTAATAGGAACGGTATAGAACATCATTAGGGAGATCTGACCAGGCTCTAATGGTACAAAATTTATATAAGCACAACAATGATGTTTTTTTCCATGGTTTTTCTGCTTCATTCAATGAATATAATGTTTTTTCTATGATTAATGAGGGCTTATGTGATAAATAAGACTGTCAGGTGTAGAAACACTGCCATCATCTGTTGCAGAGGGAGGAAAATGTGAAATGAATGGAACACAGAATTATAGGAAAAATGAGAAAGTTCATATGGCTAAAGCAGCTGAATGGTACTCTGAAAAACTGTACTAGATCCTGGCATAGGTCCATGTTCCTTTTTTGTTCCAAATCACTTTCTTAAATGAAAATTTTTGTGGGTAATCGCATGTTCTTCCTTACTCTTCTCAGAGAGACCTAATTTGAGATCCTGTGATTTGATTTGCAGTAGTTCTGATTACTCAGAGCTAGACCAGGTATCAATGATAGCTCGAAAAACCTATTAAACTTTGTTAAAGAAATAAATACGTGTGCTGAAAAGTTAGGTTCTAGAAAATTAGGTTGGGTATCTAGAATTACTGGGTTCCTTCTAACTATATTTTCTCACTGTATAGATTTTCATTCTCTATTTAATAAAGATGCTTTTAACAGTACCTCTTGATCTGGCAACATGCTGTGAAAACAAATGTAGCCAATGAAATGTTCAGATACAATAATTACAAGCTTAAGAAAAAACTAGTAATTCTGTCTTTTGAGCAGCTCATAAATAGTTTACAGGAAAGCATGAGTCTATAAATTGAGTTGTGACAATAAAGAAAAATATTGACTAGCAGATGACATTGTCCATCTTGCAAGATGAATGAGACGGGGTTCCATGAAGAAAAAACTCTGTTCATGTAACATGAGATTTACATGAACAACACTATACAGGCCACTGTCATTTCAGCATTTGACACTTGAGCATTTAAGTTTGCAATTTTTATGTTCTTCCAGTTTAGATTGGTTTTGTGTTACAATCTCGAGTAAGTTCCTGTAAATAGGTTCTTACTGAAATTGTAATTCTGTATAGAACATCAGTGATATATGCCACATGTAATTAACTTTGTTTCATTGTCTCTTCATGGCATATTATGTATTTCTGTATGTTTATATTCTGTGGTGGTCACTAGTTCCTGGGACGTTCATTTCATACTCTGTGATGAAAAATCTGACAACACTGAAGATGAATCTTCACCTTGATTGAGTATTTAATATTGTCAGTGTTAAAAGCAGAAATCTACTGCAGATTTTTGTGCTGACTAGGATTGAAAGATGAAAGCTGTTGAACAGCTACTAGATAGTGGACTTCTAACATGACTGTAAACCTACATTTTTGATACGAGGACTTGTTATAAGAAATTTTCTAGTCAAAATGGTGTGTGTGTAATGTTTTAAATGTCTAGAAAAAGTTAATTTTAAAAGATATATACATTTCTTGCAGAAGCTGTTATTATTATATAATTCTTTACTATTAATATTCCTTTAAATTTTATTTTTCTTTCCATTATGCTTATAGTATACATTATGGTGACTGTAAATGAAAAAATGGACTTTTGTCTCCCGGATAAAAGTGTGATTCTTAAGATTCATAATGCAGTTTGCTGGTACAATACAGAGCCATGTTCTGATGGTTTTAATTTTGTGGTGCTCCAGTAACATCAACAAATTTACAGCAGTGTAATTGTAAACCAAAACGGACTTATTCAACCTTTTCCTTTAATTGATGGAGTCTTTCCACCTATTTTACAGACTCAAAATCTGTTTGGACAGATGGCAATAGGGAATATCTCCCTTTTGCCAGGTGAAAATAATTGAAGATGTGTGGATATGATTACTTAGTTGCTCATTTCAGTTGAATTTGGTAAAGTATATAATGAAATAGTTTCAAAAAAAGGGAGATGGCCTGATAACCCGGATAGTGCTGTAGCTAACCCTCTGCTAAGGGAGCACCCACCCATAGATGGAAATTGCTTGAAGAAAATTAAGCAGAGAGAGAGAAATTGCTTTCTCTCTTGAAACTGATTTGATCTAAATTCCAGCAATGCCACTTAAAACCAGAATAATTTATTGAAAGTAAAGACAAGATTCTTTCTCCATGCTGCTAAACATGCTCCTCAGTACACCTCTCAGCTTATGCAAAAAAGGCCAAGATCGGTCCCAGATTTAGGCCCTCTATTTGATGCTGCTTTGCCATTTTTCATTTAGCTTGCTTTCTCTGTTCTTTTTTGATCCTTGACTCTGAACACTGACCTGTGTGCCCTACAGCCTTCATGTTTCTTCTAGGTTAGTAGGAGGCAACCTCAAGACCAGCATGATGGCAAGAACTATGTTAGAATTATAGGCAAGGCTGCTCAAAGATCTGAAATAACCCCTTGCTCCTGAGGTACGCTATGTTAATCTTGCAACATAGATGGGATAAAAAGGGAAGATAGCCATTGTTCCCACTAGAGCCCTAGCTGCGCCGAACTCTGTAAGCATCCTACCTAAAATATCATCAAAGATGCAATAAAAAGAAAAGCTGGTGCTCCTGCAAGAATTTAAGCTTAAACAGCTGTGAGGGCAAAATGCGTCCTCCAGATGTCATGCAATCTCAGAAATAGTCTCAGGTTTTGTTGGTGTTCATTTGTTCTCCCCTGTAGCAAATTTCAGAGTATAAAGTGGTTTTACCATTTATTGTATAATAGGTTGTTTTTATTGTTCAGATACTACTGAAGAATGAAACTACTGGCCAACTTTTTCTGGTGAAAACTGGTTTAGCATCAATGTTTTCTTTTTTTTTTGGGGGGGGGGACGGGGGACAATGCAAATTACTAGAGGTCAGTACTTCTAGTTCCAAGACCTTTGCCTCCCTTTTTTTTCTGAGAAACACTCACTGCTTCAAATGATGGTGAAGTTTGTAAAACAAACCTTTTTTTTTTTAAACTGGACAAGACTAATGGGAAGGGGAAAATTATCTAGGAACTGTGGCAATTTTACATGGGTTATGTAAAGGAGAATTTTTCATCAAGCATACACTGATACTTCCTGCAATATACCCTACCAGATAACCGAACCAAGGATTGCATCAACATCTTTCTGTCTAAGTGCCCTTTTACTTTAACTGCTTTTAGAACTCAGTTAGACCTTTATGACTCTTACTATTATTATTATTCTCTAATACCTCATGACAGAGTTTTACATTTAATTATGCATTGCACGGAACAAATACTTGTCTGCTGTCAGATAACTGAATTTGATGTTTCTTACTTCTTGCATTGTAGGAAATGGTGCAAAAATGATTCCCTATTCACCATTTCCATACCATTCATGATTTTATAAGCTCTGCTGTGTTCTCTCTCAGCTATTTTTTTCCAGGCTGAAGAGAACTAGTTTATTTCATTTTTTTCATATGATAGTCATTCCATACTTGTGATAATTGTTGATGGTTTTATCTGTGTTTTCTAATTCTACTAACTGTTGCAAATGATCCTTCATCTTACTTATATCTATTGGCTTTCATAAATAGCCAGAAAGTCCTGTTTTAAAGCTGCACTTGATTATGTTGAAATGAAATCCTACTTACTTGTGAAGTCCTCTTTTCTTTATATCATAGTTTATCAGGTTGGACTCTTGTCACTGATGTTTCAGATTTCAAATGTTTTTTATCCAGAGAAAGTGCATTCACAGGCACTGGATTTTGTGATCTGTCCCCCTGCCATTATTCTGTTACACAAAATTATTAAGCTTGCTAGTGCGTTCTGGTGGCATACTACTGGCAAAAAATAATGGAGTTCTTTCATTTAAAAAATAATTTTCTCTTATGTTTGCAATATACTGTTTCACTTCAATTAAGGCAAACAATTTTCTGTGTGACAGAAACCAATATTCACCCTGTTGACACCCTTCCCCACACCTTTGATGTATTAGAAAAATGCACACTTCAAAGAAGGTGCAATTAAAAGCATTGTTTCTTTACACATAATCTATCAGCTAGAGCTTGGGTTATGTGTAAACTATACAAAAGGTAGGTTAGTCAATAGTCTGCAACAGTGGACAAACACTTTTCATTTTACTTGCACATTCTCATGTAGTTCTCATGCAGATTTCTGCAGTATTTTAATAGCTTAGGGGCTACTCTAAGGTCCAGAGAGCTTGAAAGAACAGAAAACAATAAAAAAATGCGTAATCCACAAAGGCAACAACTCCATTCTTTCACCTTTTCCATTTCATCCTGCCTTACCACAGGATAGTGACAGTGTAGTATAACTTTCCACCAAAAGGGATAGCCTTTATGCTTGAATTCACTTCTTTGGGCTGAAAAGTTTGATATCTGCTGAGAACTTCATGCGTAAAATTGACTTCTCCTTTATGGATTCAACTATAAATATGTTTTTACAATTCATGGCATTATAGAAACATAGGCTGGATGTGATCTCTGAAGGTCACTTATCCTGTCTTCCCAGCTGAAGCTGGACTATTGCCAACATTAAATCAGGCCAGCTATGGCTTTATCTAGTTGAGTGAGGAAAACTTCTATGGATGGAGATTTCACAAAATTTCTAGGCAAATGATTCCAGTGCTGTGCTAGTGAAACTTTTTTCCTGACATCAATCTGAACCTCCCAAGCTGCAATTAGTGTTCATTGCCACTTAGTCTTTCATCTGATACTGCTGGGAAGAGTTTAGTGTCACCATCTTTGTAACTATGCTTCAAGTAATCGTAGGCTGTTATTAGGTCATGCTTTAGCCTCCTCTTTGCCAGCCCAAACAAGCCCAGTTCCCTCAGCCTCTCCTTGTAGGTCAATGCAGTGTTAAGTTACTTATTGCCTAGACACAGAAGGCTGACATTAAGCTTAAAGGTCTCAAATGAGGACAGTTAAAGTCCTAGACCACTTTATGTGTAAAACTATGCAACATTTCAGCTTTGTTGAATATGTACTTGAAATGCTCCTTGTGCCCTTGAGCTAAGCAAATATTCTAAAGGCCTGAAAGAAAAATAAAACAAAAAACACACCCCACTTGAAAACAATGAGTAAGCATGGAAATCAATTGAAATGTGTTATCAGGAACAAAAAAGCTGGCCTCTATTACCATATATATAACTCAATCTAAGGATAAAACATCCAGATATTTACAATTAAAGTATGGATGTTCATGCTACCTTGGATATATTTTGAAGAAATGTGAGATTTTGAATCAATATGATTTTAACAAGTGAATTTTTTTTCAAACTAGATTTTTTTTCCTAAACTCCAGAAATATGCAGTTTGCTTGGAATACTGTATAATGCTTAAAAAAAACCCCACTCCCCCCAAAGCAAGCATAGGTATTATATACTGCTAATTTGCTTCTTAGAACTAAGTTAAGAACTATCTTAATTTGTACTCACAAAATTCTAATTTTCTGGCACTGTCAAAGACACTGAAGATTTATTCTAATATTCCTTTTATGGCATGTTTGCCCTCTTAAAACTGCTTGGCCCCCAAAATAATTTGCAGAGAAGCATAGTGCAAGCTCTCGTAACTCTTATATCAAGAGGCTTATGTAGTATAAAGCTTTGTTGACCTTTGAGGTGGTAAAAGGAGAGCGTTAACAATTGTTTGCTGAGCAAGTGAAACATAGCAAGGTTTCCTTTAAGGGGAAAAAACAAGTTACCCACACACTTTCATGATTAAATAGAGGCCTGTGAAAAGAGGTATATTCCATGATACTATTTATCTTGTGTACTTTTACTACAGCCCTTGGCAGCACTGCCCCGGCTGGACACTATCTAATGTGTAGGTTTTAATATGTTGGCCCATTGTGACTTTAAGTTTCTTTTGGCCTGCGTGAGCTGCAGTAGCATTTATTTTGCTAGTCTATCCTTATTACTCCTTCCTATACGTACTGACTTGTGTTGCTGTTCTATCAGGCACAGGATCGATATTGACTGCCCCATATTTCTATTCTCCTGAACATACCTTTTTCTAGAACTTTCCACTGGACTTGTAATTCTCTTATGAGAAGTGATAAATATAGCACCTATCACATGCACATTTTATGACTTCTAAATATAATTTTCCTTGTACTTCAGCTTGCTTAGAAGATATGTATAGTTAGTCATGTGCAATAACTCAATCTACACATATTTCTCCACTTTTATTCTGCCTGCTTCTGTGTTGTGGAACAGCCTTTAATACCTTGGCCAGACATACTGGAGTAGCCTTTACCTGTATCTTCTAGCATTTCTGTTAAATCATGAAGTGCACCTCCCTTCCTGATCCATGAACTCAGTAACCTTTTCCTCTTCCAAGAGTTTTCTATATATCCTTTTTTTAAGTTCCTTTAGTGTATAAGTCCTAGCAGAAGCACCCGTTGTCCTGTTCCTTTACTTGGAAATCCCCTGGCCCAAGATCTAACCCTCCTGTCAGGAAATTTAATCAAACTTCTTTCTCAGCTCAGGCATTCTCCTTAGTATAATCATAGCTTGGTATCAGACTGTACTTACTAGGATTACAAAAATCTGTATTGTTCCTGATCTAGGAATATAAACCAGTTTTGATATATAGTATTAAAGGTTGGTTTACCCCAGTCTGTCATTGGCACCCATGTGTAACTACTACACAACAATGCTTAACTTGTCATGTACTCCTACAGACATGACTTTCTGTTTTTCTGCACACCTAAAGGGTTGCAGGGATCAATTTTCAAAGACAAATGTTCAGGACTCTATTAAAGTAATACCCCCAATTAAATCTGCTCTGTCTAGTCTAGTCCACAGTAAGCCTTAGTAACACCACAATTCTTTTCCAGTCACAGGGACCATATGTGATAAAATATTAATGTTGTTTTCATTGTCATCCTATACAATAGCCAAGACTAAAGGTCCCCATGTAATTCTCGTTCATATTGCCAAATTCAGTTATCATCTGCAGAATTTTCTGTAAAGACAGTAGTAATACTCCACAGGAAGTCATCAAGGAAGATGATATACTTTGTCAGGTTTATTTTCCCATTCTTCTCTGAAAAAGAGGTATCAAATATTGACTGCTGCCACCTCTACCAGTTCTACATTGTCACATACAAACTGTAAGCATAAACAATTACATGATATTATCTTTAAAATAGTGAGGAATTAATTCACTAGTTTACAAATTTTGTTTGCTACTATAGTTTTTACTCCTGATTTGAGGATGAATCTGTTAAAAAACTGGAAGTAACTTGTTTTATGCTTAATACATTCCCCCCCCCATATAAATACATATCTTCCTATGCAAAATTACACAAGATTTCTTCAGCGCTCCACTTCATAACATCCATGTTTCTCAGCCTTCTGTATGCTCATTTCATAGTAAAGACTCAAGGTTCCTCTAATATAAAGCCGCCTTTTATCATCCCTTTCAATTTCCCTTTATTGGTGTGGCATAAAGTGTATACATAACATGCTATGTTAGTTTTCCACCTTTCTGCCCTTCACATTCCTCTTAAATATGCAGGACACTGAAAGGAATTTTGGTAGGAAGGACAGAAATAGACAGCATGTGCATGTATATATCCAGAGGATAGGTTCTATATTGACATAGCTGCTTCTAGTTATCCTGACCTCCCTCCTGTTTTGTTTACCACGTGATTGGTCAGGAATTCCTGCAGTGATTTTAGACCAATGTAAAATTACTTTGGTGATGGGATAATGAGTTTGCCTGTTTGTAGAGTAAGTTAAGCTGCTAAGTGACTTAAGAACACTTCTTAATGAATTCAGAATGGGACTTACCCTTCTGTGTCACCTTTTCTAATTTTGACATTTTAGAATTCCCAACATTTTATAGGAAAGCTTTGGGATCCTAGGATTGGAAAGAAAGGGTGTGGAAAGGCAAAACAATTCCGTCTAGTCAAACCCCTGTTGGTTACCTGGTCCCTTCAGGGAGATGCCAAGGCTCGAAACAGGTATATACAGGAAAACACAGGTAAAGTGTTTTATCCCAGTATAATCCTACCTCAGTGAGGTTCTTAATTTCTTTCTTTGAGAGAGATATCGAGTGAACTGGATTAAGTCTGTTTATTTCTCTCCAACAGATAGTTAGTTTCTTCTTTTTGATTTTTAGATGAAAGCAATTATGCTTTGTAACTCATGGAATTATCATCATCTTTCCCTGTCTAGACCCTCAGCCACCTGATCCTATGCATTCTTGTAGGAGTCTTCCTTCTTTGAACTAAAGATGAATCATACAATAGTCTTTTTCTTTTTAAATCCAATCTCTCTCATGCAGCATTCAAACAGAAAGGACTAACTGCTAGACAAGAAGGACCTTTCAATTAGCACTCAATCTAGGATTTTTTACATGAAAAAAGTATCTCTTTATATTTATCCAGGCTATCTCTTGCTTTCTGCATCATCTGTATTTTTTCTGCAAAATTCTTCTGCTTTCCCTCTGCCTTCCATTATACACTTATTGAAACATAGTTTGAATTCCTGAATTTTGACTACGACTGTCTTGGCTATCTCTTGCTTTCTGCATCATCTGTATTTTTTCTGCAAAATTCTGCTTTCCCTCTGCCTTCCATTATACACTTATTGAAACATAGTTTGAATTCCTGAATTGCTTTGACTACGACTGTCTTGGGCAATGGTATTTCCTTCAATTTGTTTTGTAGACTGTCATTATTTCAGAACAGATTCATTTTTTTTAAATAGTAATCTTAAGGAAAAAACAATGTTTACATCCAACAGATTCAATTCCCTTTTCACCGCAACACCCCTTCTTCAAATACTTTAGCTTCACCTGCTTTCTTTAGAAGGTCTTAAGTTGTGGATCTCTAAACAACACATTTGAAAAAGAAAGAAAAGATTTGTGCCATTTTGTGAAATAGCTCATAGCTACCAGCATATGCTAAATGCCAGCCATTATTGCAAGGAAAAGCCTCAACAGGAAAATAGCAACAGCTTCTACTGGTTCTTCCAAGATTTACTGACATTTAAAGATTTTCCAGCCTTTCTGGAAAGAATACATTACCATTCCTGCACCAATTTTAATCATCATTTTTTTATGGTTTACACAAGATAAATTTTATTTAGTTTAGTTGAGGTTTTCACAATCCCCAAATGCCTACCATTTTTAAAATAATGATGAAAGAGAAATAAAGATTGAAAGATAAAGTTCTTACAAATGGCCATTAATTTCCTTATTTGTGATAGTTTCTCTCTTTATTTTTCATTTTTAAGTTCAAAGCTCTCCCAACCACGACCAGAAAGCTTTAATGTGAAAGCTGTGAGGAGATACTACATTCCAATTTGGCTCCATTTACTGAGGGATTTTTCAATTTACTTGCAATGTTGATAACAAGGTCTTCCCTTTTGAAAAGTCTTAGTTGTTCTGGAACTCTTTGCTGCTAAGCACACCTCTACTGTTCCAGAGGATGACCAGGGATGTTTATACGTTTGCAAATTACTAGAAGAACAGAAGCAGCCATCTGCTCCTTAGCATGTTCTTTCCCTTAAGCAACCAATTCCTTGTTCTCATGCTTAGAGAAGAATTTGCAATTAACCCCCAACAAGGCCATCTGGATAAGGCACTGGCATTATCTTGCTTATACCCCAGCTTGTGTATAATTATGAAATTACAGCAGCACATTTTTTTCTAACCACCTGGCTAGCTACCCCACTCAGGATTCATGAACTGGAAAAGACACTGCAGAGAAGAAGAATGCCTTTCCGTACCTTTTATTTCCTCCACATTAATAGAAAATTTTTATAACTCCTTTGGCAGTTGTACAATAATTTATTCTATTTTTTTATTATAATAAGCCATTACCCTCTTAAGTTCACTTCTCCTATTATATAAAAGGACAGTAGTTTTACAATACTAAAGAAACCAGAAATGAGCCTATTGTGTTAAGATAGGAGTATATGAGTGGATACATCACGTATCTCTAAACTCAGTTTCAGCATCAGCTTTCATCTTGGAACTGTGGACATATCACTTCTTATTTAAGATTTTCAGATATATCAAGATGTCATCCGGCTATAAAAAACTGACAGCCATGTCATGCATTGCTGTTTCAAATATGACTGAAATT